>NW_006399826.1:6162585-6165228 GCF_000299155.1 Elephantulus edwardii
AGTAAAGTACTTACCAGATAATTCATTATAGTCTAGTGGGGGGCGGGGGAGGGAGGAGTTGTAATTTAGAAGAATGCAATTAAAACAGAACTTGATAATTAATTCTGAACTGGTGAGAACTAGTTCCAGAGATTATGACTATAATGCTGTGTAGTCATTGGTATAAATATTCATGAGATTTCATTGTTTTATGGTTTTCTCAAGCACACAGCTTATCTGAAGAAGTAAAATTAAAGTACCATTATTTAACATTACAATGCAAATAAGAATCAATAAAGAAAGAATGGTTAATTCACTGGGGAAAAGGAATCCATGTAGGTACATGCAGTGACTATACCATACATGCACAAATAAAATGTCTTCTAAACATATGAATTAGACGATCTAGAAGTGAGAAGAGAAAAGGTGATATGAGTAAACAATTTGGGGTCTTAATCTGGTCAACACTGGGTGAGTAAAATTCATTGAAATCAACTTAACCTACCACTGAAAATCTATCAACATATAAAACTAATCGTGTGCAGCAGAAGAGAGAATGAGAGAATGGTCTTTCTTATTCTATTTCCATCTTTTACTGAGACATAATGCCATCATATTTGACCTTGAAGTCAATTCATCTATAACATGAAATTTTCAAATAATCTGATAGGATAAACAGGGCATGATGAATAGATGAATGGAGGGACGCGTGGATGAAAGTGAAAGAGAAATGTAGCCAGAAAACAACCTGCTAGGAAAACGGAAGTAGGTGGCAGAGAAGGAAGACTGGAGAATGGAAAATAATTTCAGACCACAGCCTCTGATTTGATTTACTTTTAAAAATTCCGTCTTAATGAGATTCTCATAATTGATATTTGTTTATTTCCTCACACTTGATGAAGAAAGAATCAGCTCAAACAGACAAGTCACTGAAAACTTTGTACAAATTTGAGAAAGATTTAAGCCTTCTGTACTGGAGTGCTCAGTTCATTTATTTGTTACGCACCGCAAAGTCAAATTCAGTATTATGTGATTAAACTACATCTGTCTCTATACAAGCACTTGGTATATTTCTTTAAGTTCGGCAGGTGTTTTGCAAAAGATCTAACGGATTTTGCACAAAATTAGTGGCAATAATAAAGCAATGCTGATGAAGAGACAGCTTTTTATATCACAGATATATTATAGTTTCTTTCTAATAAATGTCACTGCTAGATATTTCAAAACCTGGAACTGAGTTGCTGACTGCACTGTTTTGAAGCATATTTGCTGTGCCTTATTGCTAAAACGTTCTTTTATAGACATACAGTTTAGATATTTTATTTGACACCATTGACTACTAAATTAGCAGCTTTTCTACTTTGCAAGACTTCTGTCATACAATTGCGATAAAAAGGTAAGGTGCATCACTTTTGTATCAATCCTTTCTGGTACTGTCCTAAGGCAATTTGTAATGCATTAATTGAGCTCCTAAACTGAGAAATAAATAAATCCAGGTGTTTAATTGTGGGTTGTTTTTATTTGTTCAGTTTCTTTCTCCTGCTTCTTCTTTATCTTTTCACTTCTCCTTCTCTTGTGCACATTTTGATGGCACCTAACAGCAACTCTCATGCACACACTCATATATGAAACACACACTATGATGAGTTAAAGCATAAATGCATCTGGTAATTTGAATATGGTGGTTTCAGGCTCAAAGCACTTTTCATTTGGAAGACTTAGGAAACCCATTTGAACTTTTAACAGTGTGGCTGTGTCTCTGGTTTCAAACATTACAGAGATTCCAGTGACACATACATTAAGACATGGTGCCTTACATGTTTGTTAACTTAAAGGAACATGGTTTGAATTCACCAGCTACTCCATGGGAGAATGGTGGACAGACTCTTCCTATAACCATGCACATCAAATGGTAAGTCACTATGGGCTGGAATCGATATAAATTCTGTGAGCTTTGTTTTTTGGTTTGTGGTTACGAGGTTGATTACTGAAGTGCATATAATGTGGAGTTTAATCCTAAAGTTTTCAGCTACGTTTGTTCTTTTCAATGAGTTCGGAACACTTTCCATAGTTAGGTCTCACCTCTAGCCACGGGAGACAGTACAAACGCAGGCATCCGAATCTATAAGTAGAATGAACTTGTAAACATGGACACAGACTAAAATCAGAACAAATTACCAATGAACGCTGGTTCATGAGGCACTGGCAGAGATTGAAGGCTGATATGCAGATCCCAACATGGGTCCAAATTCTTCATCCAAGTAGAGTGGAAATAAAACACAATCAGTCCAAGTAAAATCTAATTCTATGAAAGAACCTAGAAGTTCTAAGAAGAAAGAAAAAAAATACAAGCCACAAGGCTACCCTGGCAAGTTTTGTCAAAAAAAGTCTACCATTATCGTAGAAAGAGATAACTGGTAAAACGTGTGTGAGGATCTAAGGGGAGGAAGGTGAGAGCAGAGCGGTGAGGATGGGCAGCGGGAATAATCATAGGGACACAATTTGATGGGAGAAGGAGGGGTAGGTTAAGAAAATGAGAAAGAGCTGGTGTGAAAAGCAATATATATGAGCTTTGTAAGTAAGTGAGTATAAAATAAAAATCTTATATTTTAAGAAAAGTCTACCTACATTTAAAAATACCTAATGTTGACTGAACAGGTTTGA
>NW_006399826.1:6167623-6183333 GCF_000299155.1 Elephantulus edwardii
CAAGGATTCTGAAGCTTCGCCTGACATATTTTGGGCATGTTGCAAGGAGGGACTGGTTCTTGGAGAGGGACATCATGTTTGGCAGAGTGGAGGGGCGACGAAGGAGAGGAAGACCTTTGATGAGATGGATGATTCTGTGACTGGAGAGGTGGGAATAAGTGCATTTGAGATGGCTAAATTGGCACAGGATAGAAGAGCATATAGAGCTCTTGTACATAGGGTCGCTATGAGTTTCAAGCGACTCGATGGCACATAATAAGAACAATAACAACAACAATTTCAAGTATGCAGGGACCTATCCCAATTTCAAGTATGCAGGGACCTACTTGAAATGTGAGCATAGTTTTAAATCTCAAATAACATGTAATCTAAAATAGTACCAAACTTACATGTTAAGTAAACAATATGTATAAGTTATTGCTACAGAGTCTGTTTCTGATCATAGAAACCTAGTAAGACAGAGTAGAAATGTGCCACAGTTTCCCAAGTCTGTAATCTTTCTGGAAGCCAACCACTTCATCTTTCTTCCATAGCCTCTGATGGACTCAAAATGCCCACATTTCAGCAGTCTAGTGCTTTCCTGCTTTACCCACTGCATCAATATACCAGCTGATAAAGAGTGACAAGTAATCAGTTGTTGTTGTCATGTGCTGTTGAGTTGACCATGACTCATACCCACCTTATGCACAATAACTCTAAACCCTGCTCTATCTTATGTCAATCTCACTGTCTCTGACACATCTACCCTCATTACCCCAGTTATTATGCCACTCCATCTCATCTGGGATTTTCTTCTCCTGTGCTGTCTTTCCAGAATTCCAAGCATGATATCCTTCTCTAAAGACTGGTAGCTCCATAGAGTCAGATACAACCCATAGCTGACCATCTGGTGAGTTTTCAAAGGCAGTTAATGCATAGGAGGAGACAGTTCATCCTTCTCCCCCAGAGCAGCTGGTGGATTAGAACTGCACGCCTTTAGGATTGCAGCACAGCTTCTTGCCACTAGGCCACCAGAGCTATACATTAATCCTTGAATGAAGCAAGGGTTGGTGATGCTGATCTCCAATGCAGCTGAAAACTCATGTGCAACTTACAGTTAAACCTTGACCGCAGCTCAAGAGTTGACTTAAAACACTTCCTTAGCACAACAGGAAAACAAAGAAATATGGACTTTATAAGCAAATCAATACAAAATTTAAAAAGGGTGGGGGAGGGGAACCATGCTTGTAGAGAAACTGAAGTCCAAACCTGTATTGTTCAGTAATTGTGCATCTATCCATGTCTATATGTACAAGGGAATTCCAGTAGCCAAGTGGTTAAGGAGCGGGAAAAGGAAGGCCAATCTCCTCTCGTGCAATTCACTGCCTCTGAAAACCCATCAAAGGGCGGCAATGAGCCAGTCCAAACTCTACAGTACACAACAACAACAGTGGGTAAGGAGTTGAGCTGCCAATCCAACAGTGGGCAAGATGGACAGGAAGATGCACAATCTCCACCCAGGCAATTTACAACCTCTGAAAATCCATGGGAGGGTCAGCTATAAATTGATTTCAGCTCAACCATAATGAGAAAGAAATGTTTATATGTAACTGTGTGCATGTATATACGTACATCTATATTCTACTTTGCGTGTATATGCACACAAACCTATACACATTGGAGGGACTTTGCTTTTAAAAGTTGGTTGGGCCCTAAGTCTCCAGTTTGGAGGTGAATATGTGAAGCAGTTGGATTCTGGACAGTAGAGTCTTTTGTTTTGGTTGAGGGTCAGGTGTGGACTGTTCGGTTATTTTTTATTTAATTCACAATTGTGTGTGAGCTGTTTGGATTTGCTGGATTTAGCTAACAATGGGCTATAAGCTGGAAGCCTCTTGTTTAAAGTCAACAGGATCTGGTAGAGGGCCCTTAACAGCCATGTTAATCCTGTTTGGGAGGAACATTCTTCTAAGTGACACAACACTGGATTTGCTGGGATTGAGGTGACTTGAGGTTGCTGTGATGCTGAGTACTTTGGCACTAGTGTATCAAATGCCATAATGGTTATCCATGGTGGACAATGTTTAGTGGAGCTCCCAAATTAAGACAAGCTTGGAAGCAAGAGTGGCATCCACTTCCTAAATAACAGATTTCTGGAAACTCTGTGAACTTAGAGAAAGGATGATAGTTCTAGAACAGGATTCAGGTCTTTTGTTCCTATGGTCACTATGAGTCATGCTTCACTATACAGGACTTAACAACAACAGCAACATGTACATATACCTTCTACACTGGGTATATACACACACAGACCTACATGTTCCCGTTTTTATAAAGATATATGGTTAGAAATTAGAGACAAAATAGAACTTTGCACCTTCAATTTGATTTTCCCTGTTTTACTAAAGAGAGTTTTCTTCTGACATGGAAGGGTATAATAAGCAATAATAGGATTTACATCATTGCTGAAAGAATTTTTTAAAACTTGTGCTGTACCTCATAAATCCAAGATTGGAACCTGAGATTAATTATATATTAGAAGTTTTGAGTAAAGTTGCAAATGACATGCTCAGTGGTCTTTGAGGAACTCTGGAGAATAAAATATGTAATGGAAAACTGAAATGGTCAAGTGACAGACTATTTTGCAAAGCAGAAGAGGGGATTTTCTTTAACTACTGGTGAACATTATATCAAACTTCAGCAAGACTGCATAAAGGATTATTAAAGAGGTGGTTTAAGAGGATACAATATCAGAAAAATTTATGACCATAGGATTCAAGATGAGTTCACCAAGAAAAAAATAAAGTGAGACATAATTTTCCCCTGCTACTAGTTTTTTTTTTAAAATGTAGAGTAAATCAGATGCATATAACATATCTGTATTTTAGTAAAATATTTGGCAAGATATCTTTCGTGAAAGATCAGCATAAGTGAGATAGTTACATAGCTAATTATTTAGCTTAATAATAGGTTGAATAGTCATAAATAAGTACTGATAAATAGATTCATGAACACTAAAGGAAGCTTCTAGTGGTTTGATACAGCCTATCTAAGTAACTTGAATTGAGATGTAAAGTATTATCATATGGGAAAAACAAGGAGTTATAGTATATTTTGGACATGTTGCCAGGAGGGGCGGGTCCTTGGAGAGGGACATCATGCTTGGGAGGATGGAGGGACAGCGCAGGAGAGGAAGACCCTCTATGAGATGGATTGATTCGGTGACTGGGGTAATCGGGATGGGTGTGTCAGAGGCAGTGCGGTTGGCGCAGGATAGAGCAGGGTTTAGGGCTGTTGGGCATAGGGTCGCTATGAGTCGCAAACGACTCAACGGCACATAACATAACAACAACCTCTTGAAAATTGTAGTAAAATATGTGACACAACTTTGCCAGTTCAGCATTTTCACATGTATATTCTGTGACATTAATTACAAATATCAATTCATGTAACCACCACCAGGCTTTTGATTGCTTATATTATTGTTGTTGTTGTCATGTGCAGTCAAGTCAGAATTGACTCATAATTGACCCTCGAGTGGGGTTTCAAAGGCAGTAAATAGCATAGGCATATTACATAGGAGATTGCTCATCTTCCCATGAAACAGATGGTGGATTAAAGCACCTGCCTTCGGGTGGTCAGTACAGCTTCTTACCACTTAGCCACCAGAGTGCTGTTAAGTGCTGGCATCTCTGACTCGCAATGACTCCAGGTGTAACGGAATTCATTATTTCCCACTCCTGCACCATCATTGTATTTGACCCCATAGGAGTAGCCACTGTGTTTGCTCATCTCTTTGAAGGTCTTCCTATATTCTGTGAAGTTTTACCAAGCCTGATGTTCTTATTCAGAGACTTGTTCTTCCTCACCACATGCCCAAAGTAAGCAAGACAGAGTTTCACCACCTTGGCTCCCAATAAGCATTTTATACTGGCTGTACTTCCTTTAAGAAATTAGGATCATTACCAAATTTTCCATCACATGATAGATTTGCTTTGACTACACAGAAAAATTGCCACCAACAAAAGTCTCAATTGTCTTTGAAGAACTATGTTCCAAGGCAAACATTATGAACAAGAATGAGGTTTTTCTACCACTATTTTGAATTACACAGCTTTAGTTTGCTTGGCTCCACAGTCAACAGTCTTGGCACCAGCAGCCAGGAAATTAAAAGGCGCATTGCCATGGGAAAGTCTGCTGTTAGGGACCTCTCCAAAGTACTGAAGAGCAATGGTATCTCTCTGGAGACTAAGGTGCATCTGATACAGGCCATGGTCTTCGCAATCACTTGTTATGCATCAGAGAGTTGGACAATGACCAGGGAGGATAGAAGGAGAATTGATGCCTTTGAGCTGTGGTGCTGGAGAAGAGTATTGAGAATACCATGGACTGCTAGGAAAACAAACAGATTTGTCCTGGAAAGGGTTAAACTGGGTGGCTCCTTGGAGGCAAGGATTCTGAGGCCCCTTCTAACATACTTTGGACATGTTGTGAGGAGAGACTGGTCCTTAGAGAGGGACATCATGCTTGGGAGGGTGGAGGGACAGCGCAAGAGAGGAAGGCCCTCTATGAGGTGGATTGATTCAGTGACTGGGATAATTGGGATGGGAGTGTCAGAGACAGTGCGATTGGCACAGGACAGAGCGGAGTTTAGGGCTGTTGTACATAGGGTCGCTATGAGTCGCAAGCGACTTGATGGCACATAACAACAACAACAACAACAACATTTTGAATTAATAAAGCCCTTCAAACGAGAAAAGTCAAAGAGTGTTCAGAAGGTGGAAAACTAGTGCTTAAGAAATACATCATTTGAAGAGGATTTGAAATTTAGGATATCTTGTATAGTTACATAGAAGATCCTAAAGCACCAAAAGTGTGTGTGTGTGTGTGTGTGTGTGTGTGTGTGAGAGAGAGAGAGAGAGAGAGAGATTAAAAAAAATCTTCCAAGTAGGAAACAGTATTTGTTTAATCATAAACCTCGACAGTGGTCACTGCTAAATCTGAGCTAACTTGTAGGTGACTCTCCAGGAGGTTTCTGAGACTGTAAATCAAATATAATGAGAGTGACCATCTTGTTCCCTAAGAGCCCCTGCTGTATTCAAACTAGCAGAGAGACCTGGCCTTTGCACTAGCAGCACGGGTGTCTATGGACTAAGCCATAATGTGAAAGATAGAAGCAGAAAGAGGAAGCTCCCAGGAGATAGAATAAAGCTCTATAGAAAGAAACATTATACCGAAGCTTTTTAAGAAGGAAAAGTATCATCTTCAGAGGTATTGAGTCTTCACAATGAAGAGGAGCAAATTTAGGGTTTTCAAGCAACAGAGGTATGATTGGCAGGAATGACCTCTAGGGTTTCTGCCAAACCTCAAATTTGATGACTTTATGACTACCAAATTATCATAAAACTTCACCTCCACTTTTTATTCAAGCTGCCCTCTGTTCCCCTTGTCAATGCTTCCTTTTTATTTTGTTTTCAGCAAGTCTTCTGAGAAATCCATTTGGATTCATTTATTCTAGACATTCAAATTTAAGATTTGACCTCTCAGTCTATGGTTACTAGACTCTCCTAGCACTAAATTATTTCATTTCTGATTTGATTTCATCTTATATTTCCCAAGATACATCCAAGAAACTTTGTTTTCATGGACTTGTTACCTTTTTAAAAATATATGCATTTATTATGTGTCTGGGGTGAACAAAGAATTATAATTCTAGGAGAAAACTGTAGAAATAAAATCTTGCCTCCTGTTTCCCCTCTGCCTGCCTGTGACAAATGGTCCACAACAATGGACTTCTGATTATTGCCTGAGCAGAAAATAGTGATCACTCCTAAATGCCACTTAAAATATTTAATGAGCTCATCTACATTTAAGATTAGAAATAATAATATTAGAGTTTACATAACATAATTTATATTTTCATATGAAAACAGAAGCCTATGCACAAAGCATCTTTAGAAGCAACCTCTCTGAACTTTTTATCGTTGAATTTTACCATGTTTCACCTTATGGTATTGAAATTAAGAGCAGTAAAGTGCCTTTGCCTTTGATTATATAAATTGCTCTAGAAAACATGACAATAGAACCAGATATAGATAACAGCACGTGTGCTCATTTCTAGCTTCAGAATAGTGCTTTAAATCTTGATTCCCCAAAAACAGCCCCTGCATACTAGCCTTGTTAGAATCTCTGCACAAGTTTATCAAAAGCAAAGATTACTAGATACCTTTGCAAGAGATAGTAAATTCAACAGATGTGTCAAGGTTTGAGAATTGATCTTTCTGTTTTCACCTTTTTACACCTTAATTCATCACCAGTGGGAAGGTGTGTCATCAGGTCAATTTCTGGTGGACACCATGCTGCCTCAGCATCTTCCCACTTTCCCTTTCACTTAGCATATGGCATGGATGCTTCTATTGTACCTCCTGTGGTAAGAACTTATTACTCTCTTGACTTGGTCACTCAGGAGCCTAGTTAATCCTCCTCTATTATGGACACACCCCATATGATTCCCTATGATAAAAATTCCTTTCTTTTCTTTCTCTAATACTCTTCTTGTTGTGAAATGCCATCAAATCGAGTACAACTCATAGAAACCCTGAAGACAACAAATCTGAACCCGGTCTTATTCTGTGCTATTTTCATAATCTCTTGACATGCTCAAGCCCATTGCTACAGTGTGTCAATGCACCTTGCTAAGGGTCTTCCTTTTATTTACCATCCCTCCACCTTCCCAAGCATGATGTCCCTCTCTAAGAAAAAAAAAAAGCCTACTCTAGAAGTATGCCTAAAGCATATGAGATGAAGCTTCATCATCTTTGCCCTCAGGGAACACTCTGGCTGCACCTTCTTTAAGATATATCTGCTTGTTCTTTTGGCAGTCCATGGGATAGTCATAATTTCTCCAACATTATGGTTCAAAGGCACAAAATCTTCTGTCATCTTTAGTCATTTTCCAGCTCTCACATACACAGCAAGTGCCTGAAAAGACCAAGACCTGAACCAGATACACCTTAGTCCTCAAACAGACATCATTACTCTTTGGCAATTTGTAGAGGACCCTGACTATACACTTTCCCATTGCAACATGTCTTCTGATTTTCTTACTGTTCATTACCAAGTGTATTGATTGTGGATCAAAGTAAAATGAAGCAGTTGACAGTCTCAATCCTGTCTCCATCTATTGTGAGCTGCCTATCAGTCCAGTGGAGGTGATTTTTGTTTTCTTGACATTGAGATGCAATCCATTTTGAAAGTTACAGTCTTTAACCCCTGCACCAAGTGTTTCAAGTCCTCCTCACTTTCAACCTTAATATTCTAAAAATCTTTTAAATGACCAACAAGATGTCAACCTCTACAACAGGTTAATCCCACCTTTTTTTGCATATATAAGCCCTCTTGTATAATTCTCTGGTGGCCTAGTGGCAAGAAGCTTCATTGCAGTCCCAAAGGAACACAGTTTGAGACCACCAGACACGCCATGGAGGAAGGATGGGCAATCTCCTCCTGTGAGATTAACTGCCTCTGAAAACCCACCGGAGGATGAGCTATGAGTCAGTTCCGACTCAATGGTACATAACCTACAATTCTAGCTTGTTGCTTTGTTCCTGTATGTCTAGTAATTTGTCTGGAGGTTTTAGCTTTTCCTCACCTTGATGTTTTCATTCTAATTATTTTTTTTTATTTAGCAAGTGTGCTTTTTAGTATTTTCTTCATAAAGAATACTATGAATATTATTTGAATTGCATACTATCTGAGTCCAAAATATGCTTACTGTGCCAGATATTCTGGGATTTTTTTTAAAAAATGTTCTATAGCTGATGTTTATGTAAAGTTATATTTGATATTCACTTGTCACACTTCTCATGCAGGAACATTTTCAAATCTCAGTGGCTAACATGTCTACTTAGAAATTATTCCATACTATCCGCTTTCCCTCTTATACAGGCTGCTATTATTATAGCTGCTAAAAGCCAAGAACTATTGCTAGTTCTCATCTCGTACCTATCATACATACTTGGATTAAAAATTATCTCAGACACATGTTAATCATCTCTCTATAACAATTTAGCGAAAACGTGGAGAAACAGAAAGTTTCCTCTCATTGTGACTACTTTTGTGAATTTCTTGGGATATGAGAATTTATGTGCAAGGACATTGAAATTATGTTCTCCCCTTAATCACATTGTTATATTCCAAAAATGTCACTTTGAAGCCCAAGGTACACTTAGACCAAGCCGTGATGCTTTTAAAGGCCTCATTCACCAGAAAGCTAGAAAATGAACAAGAAAGATCACGAAACAATTGATGCCTTTGGATTATGGTGTTCATGAAGAGAATGAAATATACTATCGACTGATAGAAGACTGCAATATATCTTGGAGGCAGTAAAGCTAGGATGTTCTTAGAAGATGGCAGGTGTTCTCCTCATGTACATTAAATACAACATCATCAAGCTGACCTCCAAGAAGAGAATATGGCTTGGAAACCTATGAGATCATTGAAAAAGATGAAGACTTTCAAGGATTGATGCAGCGGCTGCAGCAATGAGTTCCAACACAGCAGTGATTGTGAGGATGGCACCAGGGTGGGCTGGGTTTCATTCTGGTGTACAAGGGATACTATGAGTAGGAGCTTACTACCAAAAACCTAATAACAACAAAATGTAGCAAAGATTACATATGCAACCTACCAGAAAGCAACCAACCAGATAAGCCCAGATACTCAAATTTTCCTCTTCCTTAAAAGTATACTTGTATGAAAAATTGACACTAAAATAACAAATTTCTTCATGATGACTATTAAATCAATCATTGTTTTCTAGTCAGAATCAATTCATAGCTAGCCTTCCATTGGGTTTTTGGAGGGAGTGACATCCACTTCCTAAACAACATGCCTCCAGAAACTCTATGAACTTTGATAAATGTTGATTGTTGTAGAGGGGCTTCAGGTCTTTTCTTCATAGGTTGCTATGTGTCGTACTCAACTTGAAGGCAATCAACAAAAACAACATAGGAGGAGATTGCTCATTTTTCTCCCTTGGAGCAGTTGGTGTATTTGAACCACTTGCCTTTGCATTGGTAGTGAAACTTGAATACACTAGGTCACTAGATCTAGAAAAGAGGCTAAGAAGGAAAGTTATTTTATGATCAAAGCAAGGTAGAAATGTCAATGCCATTTCCTTTATTTGTTTGCATTTGCTTCATGTGATGAATTTTTTCAATGGCTTTTACCTGATGATTTATGCAAGACTCAGACTGAATACTTCTGTGGAATCACTGGAGAAGCTCAATAACAGATGTGAAAACTAGGTCAGTTGTTGATTGTGGAACAGACCATCAACTACTCATACGCAAGTTCAAACTGAAGCTAACATAAATTAAGTCAAATGCACAAGAACCAAAATTTGACTTTTAGTCTATCTATCTCACTTCAATTTAAAAACCATCACAAGAACAGGATCAAGGTCTTGAACATCAAGGAACAAAATTCATATGAGTTGTGGGAGGATATTTAGAATATTAGCCATGATGAATACTAATGGTCATTGCAAAGACAGAAGTGAAAGAAAAGATAGATGTAAGTCAGAAGAGATTCTGAATATTTCGTTAGAGAGTCAAGAAGTCTAAACAAAGAGAAGAAATTAAGAAGTTAAGGAGCTGAACAGGACAGTGCTGAAAGATAAAGCAAAATGTTATAAGGAAATGTGCAAATAACTGGAGTCAGAGAATCAAAAGGATGTACTTACTCAGCATTTCTTCAGCTGAAGGAACTGAAGAACAAATTCAAGCCTTTTGTTGTAATACTTAAAGATGATATAGGTAGAATACTGAATGATCAAGGAAGCATCAAAGATGATGGAAGGAGTACACCAAGTTACTGTACAAAAGAAGAATAGACACAGTAGAATTTTAAAGAAAAACTTAGTTCAAGAGACAATTGTGATGGAGGAAATTCAACCTACTCCAAAAGAATTGACAAAAGAAGGCCCCAGGAATTTATGGGATACCAACTGACATATTTCAGCAAACAATTGCTTTCCTGGAAAGACTCACTGGGCTGTGCCAAGAAATCTGAAGAAAAACAACCGAACAAACGAACGGAAAAAAACCAAAATTAATCCCAATAAAAAAAAATTATTTGACAGAGTGTGGAAATCATTGAACAATAATATCTCAAATATAACATGCAAGCAAAATCGTGCTGAAGATTACCCAAAAATGACTGGAACTGTACTTTACCAGAGAACCACCAGAAAGAAAAAAAAGAGTTTAGAAGAGGCTGTGGCACTAGGGACATCATTACCAATGTCAGATGGATCTTGGCTGAAAGCAGGAAGTACCAGAGGAATGTCCTTCTGTGTTTCATTGACTATGCAAAGGCATTTGACTGTGTAAATCACAACAAATTCTGGATAACCTCGAGAAGAATGAGAATTACAGAACACTTGACTGTGCTCATGAAAAATCTGTACTTGGACCAGGAAGCAGTCCTCAGACCAGAGCAAGGAAACTCAGCATGGTACACAATCAGGAAAGAAGTGTATCAGGGTTGCATCCTGTCTCCGTAACTTTTCAATCCATACACAAAACAGATTAATTAATAAGGATCATAGAAGAAGCATTGAAGCCTTTGAGTTGTGGTACTAGAGAAGAATATTGAACATATCATGGACTGACAAGAGAACAAATAGTTCTGTCTCGGAGAGGGTGAAACAAAGTTGCTTCATGGAGCCAAGGATTTTGAAGCTTCATCTCACATAATGTGGGCATGTTGCCTGGATGGACCAGTCCTTGAGAGCTAGAGGGACAATACAGGAGATGAAGACTCTGGATGAGATGGCTTGTCTCTGTGATTAGTGTCATAGAGGCAGGTGAGAATGGCCCAGAATAGGACAGGGTTCAGAGCTATTATGCTGATAAAGTTGCTGAGTCACAAGCAACTAGATGGAATGTAACAACAGTAACATTTAGTTAAAACACAGTTCTCAGTAATGCAAACTAATTTATGGACAGCTGTGGAGGAATTTTGCAGATATGCTTCAGTCATTCATTCACACATTGCTATTCTGTTAATACTTACTCATAGCTGACTCTTAAAGGATTTTCATAGCCTGTAAAAATTGTATAGGAGAAGACTGCCCATATTTTCCCAGCAGAGCCATTGGTGGATTTGAATCAATAGAAAAGCAAACCTTTTGGATTATCAAGGCAATTCTCTATGGATTGCACCACTAGAGCCCTTAAAGTCCCAGAAGTGACCCATGGTTGATCTTCCAGTGGGTTTTAGAGACAATAAATCACATGGGAGGATATTGCCCATGTTCTCCATACAGCACCTGATGGGTTCAAATTGCTGGCCCTGGGATTTGCATTGTAGCTTTTTACTACTTGGCCACCAGGGATCCATTAGTACCTCTAGATAGATTCACACTGTCAATCTTTCAGTTAATAGTTGAGTGCTAGGGAGCTCTGGTGGTCTAGTGGCAAGAAGCTTCATTGCAATGCCAAAGGTATGTGGTTTGAATGCAACACCAGATGTTCTGCTGGAGAAGGAGGGGCAATCTCCTGTACCAGTCAGATCTGATTTGATGGTACACACACACACACACACATACACACACAAAATAATAAAATTTAAAAAAATTAGTTGAGTGCATAATTTTTTTAAATACGGTTTTTTATTTTATACTGGTTTACTTGCAAAGTTAGAATGCATTGTTTTTCACACTGGATCTTTCCTGTTTCATTTACCACCCCTTCCTCTACCCATCAAATTGTGCAACCCTGTGATTACCACCCTGTCCATCTTCACCCCTCTCCTCCTACCTTCACCCTCTTGGATCCTCTTACACATGTTACTAATTATCCTTCTATTTTTACAATAATGGTCTAATATAGTATTTGTCCTTATGAGACTGAGTTAGTTCACTTAGCATAATGCTCTCCAAACCCTCCTAAGTTAGGTAGTTTGAGTGCTTGTTTGAGCTACCCAGGGACTTCCTGTCAGTGCAATCTTGATTTATGGGACTGAGTTAGTTCTCTTAACATAATGCTCTCCAGAACCTCCTAAGTTAGGTAGTGTGGGGGTATAATTGAGCTACCAGGGACTCCCTGTCAGTGCAATCTTGATGAGAGAAGGAAAGATTCAAATTAAATTGTTGGATGTGTGATATTAACTCACTGATGTTGGATGATCTTGAGTAGACTGTGACTCATAGCAGCCTTATGAATAGCCGAGCTTAACCTTACCCATCCTGTGCCATCTTCATCTTCTATGACACAGTAGAGCCCATTGCTCAAGTTGCCATGTAAATCCATCTATTTGGGGGTTTTCCTCCCCTTCACTGACCTTTCATCTTTCCCAGCATGATGCCCCTTTTCAAACAATAACCTTGTCAGCTACATGTCCAAAGTATAAGAGAAGAAGCTTCATCATCTTTGCCTTCAAGAGCACTCTGGCTGCACTTTCCCTAAGACTTAACTGTTTGTTCTTCTGGTAGCCCATAGGATATTCAGTATCTTCCCTAGCATAACCCTTAAAGGTATCAATTCTTCTTCTGCCATCTTAATTCATTGTCAATTTCTTTAATGCATAGCAGGTAATTTAAAAGACTATGTATGAAGCAAACACACCTTAGTTTTCAAAGTGACACCATTGCTTTTAAGCATTTTAAAAGAGAAGTCTCTGATAGTGAACTTGCCCAGTGTAATATGTCTCCTGATTTCCTGGATGCTGACATGAAGAGTGTTGACTTGTGACCCAAGTTAAGATGAAATGCTTGACAGCTTCAATCATTTCTCCATCTACCAAGATGTTGACGGTTGGCGCAGTAGTGAGGGCCTTGGTTTCTTGATGTTTATACAAAATCTATACTTACAGCTGTAGCTCTTAATCTTCTGCAGCAAGCATTTAATATCGTCTTCACTTTCAGCAAGCCAGATTGTGTCATCTGCATAACGCAGGTTCTTAATGAGTCTTCCTCTAATCCTGATGCTACAATTCTTCTTCAAAGAGTCCAATTTCATGAATTATTTACTCATCATACAGATTGAATAGGTATGAAGAGAGACTACAAACCTATCCCTCACCTTTGTTTATATGAGGTTATGTGTCAACTTTCTTGAATCTTCTCTCTACTCCAGTAATCTCTTTTAAGACTGTGATGTTGTTATGTTGTTTGTTTTTTTTTGTTGTTTGTTTGCTTGTTTCTAGGTCCCTCAGATGAGTTCTGAGTCATAGGGACCTTTTATGCAACAAAGCCAAATATTATCTGGTTCTGTGCCATCCTAAAAACTGCTTCTATTATTTCAACCACTGTGTCAATCCCTCTCATTGAGGATTAAGTGACTATTTTATAATGCTATAATCACTTAAGAAACAACGAAAGACAACTATCTTGAAAGGATTTAAAACTTTATCAACATGACTTCTGCTCTTCATCTACTCCTGGATCACCCTCCAATCTAGCCACTATTTCCTCGTGTGTGTACGTGCTTTCTATCTCTATATCCTTGGACCGATTATTTAACTCTTCTCCATTCAGGTTCTTGTAGATAAAATGTAGATGCTGTGTTTTGTCTCCCTAGCTTCTGAAAGATTGGAATAAGGTAGCTAACCTACAGAGGCGCTTTGAAATGCCATAGAAATTAAAATATAATATTAATTAATATTCATAATAATAACAATTATAAATACGATAGAAATTTAAATACACATAAAATAATAATGTATTTTCCAACTATAATTTAAAAGCCTTCAGGGTAAGGACATTATCACAAAAACTTTTGGAACCTTGGGGCACAGGAAATACAAGACTACTCAAAGCAGGTACTTAGTAATTAACCATTTGTTTGAAGTTCCATTTTATCATAAACTCTCAGTAATTTGTTTTTAAATTTATAATATCTGATCTTTGCAAGGGGATAGACTTGGCTTGGCATAGAAATAAAACTGTTGTGTATATGGTGTAAAGTTTTTGAGTTTAAATTGATAATATAGCAACTGACAGCAAAGAAGAGTATCTTTTATCTGAGATGGGCTGGTACAATATTTTAGCTGGTGAGAGGTGGGCTGACAATTAAAAAGTCTCAGGTTCAAGAATATGTAGAGATACCCTAGAAGAAAGACCAGAACATCCGCTTCTGAAAACTCAACAATTGAAAAGTCAATGGAGCTCATATGGTCTGTTTTTTACTCTAACACACAGGGAAGATACCATCGTCATCTACTACTACAATAAACTGACTCACTGGCAGCTTGTTTTCGGGGTTTTTTATTAGTTGGTGTTTTTTTTTTTTAGTTTTTTTGGTGGCTAAGGGGTTATGCAGATTGCCCCAAATCACCTACTTCTGGTGGTTCAAATCCACCAGTGTTTCTGCAGGTTTAAAATCTTGCCATTCTATTTACAGCCTCAGAAACCCAGTGGAAGGTCACTTTCAAGTCTGTTCTGACCCAATGCCAAAGGCTATGTTATTAATTTATAAACTTGGTCTCCACAGGACAATCATTTTGTTAGAGTAGTTTGTATCCTAGTATTTACTTTGATGTAATAAAACAAATTTTTTAAAAGTACATCCTTGGGAAGTCCATGAACCTACTTATCAAAAGAGCATGTCTTTTAGTGCACATCTAACCCTCCAAGTGTATAGACACCTAGGAATGAAATTTTCAAAAGATTGTTCAATTATTCACCCTAATCACTAATTCACTCCACCATCACTCTTCAGTTAGTTTAACTCAGCAGAGATATTTTAAATTTCATCCCCCATCCTAACAAAGGCGCTTTGCCTGCCCTTGCCAGTTCAATGAGTCAGTCAGATAGAAGCAAATCTGGCAGCTTCTGGGCTCCTTTGGTATGCAGAGCTTCTTGCACAAGGCCAGTATTATTAAAGTTGAGTTTTGACATTTCAAAGGGACGTTGGGAGATTTTGACCCCTTTGTCTGGAATTTGAAAAAGAAAGACACTGATGAATCTCTCTTCACCTGATGTAGTCTGATGATTCTTCATCATTAACTAGAGGGAATTTGATTGTGTATCTTTAAAATAAGATTTACTTCCTTTTCTAATTAACTGTCAAGAATAAACAAAAATAGTCTCTTCTATTTTAGCTCTCACACAGGTTTTCTAGCCTGAGGAGCGACTTCACACACAAGGTCTCTGCTACTCACCTCTCACCGTCATCACCCACAATTAAGACTCATTAAGATTTTCCTCACTTCCATCGTCCAAGGACAAAAATAATGCAGGCTATTTCCATTTATTTTATTCCAATAGGAGAACTCATGAGGGAGTTTTATACTAAGAATTTCAGAATTTTCTTTTTAAACCACAAGACTGAGAAATAATGAGCTCTTAGCTTAATTCCCTTTTATTTTTGTGTGTAGGTGTATACTGTTTATTTTGCGGAAATGTTCCCATCCATTTAGGCAAAGTTCAATTATTTTTCAGTGTGAGCAGAGTCAACTCTAACCTTCTATCGAACTAACATCATTGGGACAAATGTATATTTTCAGCTCTCAAAAATCTTCAAACCTTTGAGTATTAATCTGAGGGTATGAATGTTACGGGTGTCTGAGCATATGCACGTGTATATGTGAAGATGTGTATTCATACACTGTTACTTGACTATGCTAAGTATTCATCAGATACAAACTAAAATAAGAAGAAAATATATTTGGTTCAAAATTGGGAAGGGTGTACGCCAGGGATGTGTCCTATCTCCATACTTTTT
>NW_006399826.1:6184193-6201616 GCF_000299155.1 Elephantulus edwardii
TTATCTCAACTCATCTACAACCACATCTCAAGATGTTCTGAATAATTCAATATTCTCCATTTTTTTACAATCAAACTTCCAAGAAGATTTTATTTATTTACTGAGAATAAAAGAAAAGGCTTTTGTGACCTAGTGTGTAAGGAGCTGTGTAGCCAATCTAAAGGGAGCTCTGTGAAAGAAGGATTCTCAGCCAGGAATACTGTGTGATTGATAGCCTCTGAAAACCTGCTGGTGAGTTAGCTGCCGGGTGTTTCCAACTGGACCAACACATAACAACTACCAGCACCAACATAACCTGAGAGAATGAAATTCAGTGCACTAGTATAACTGCCATTGTACCAAATGGAATTAGTTGACCCTGAGCCATTTTAAGTAATAGCATATGACCAAGAACTAATGGTAATGAAAGAAGGAGTTCAAGTTTGCACTGAAGATATTGGACAAAAAATAATGCCTCCCCAAATTGATGGAATACTGATAGACTTATTTCAACAAACATATAAAAACCCAGACATGCTGACTTGGAGTATGTCCAGAAATTTAGAAGACAACTAACTACCTGGCCAACTAACTGACTGGAAGAGATCAATGTTGGCTACCATTTTTTTAAGGAGTTCAAAGAATATGTGGAAATTATCAAACAATTAACACCACATAAAAGTAAAATTTTGCTGACTTTTTAAAATTGACTGCAACATTTCATGTGTAGGAAACTACCAAGTATGAAAACTGAGTTCCGATGAGATAGTTGAATGAGGTCCATTACTACTGATTTCATGAAACTTGTCTGAAAGCAGAGAAAACTTATCAAAAGCTAACGAAAGACGTTAACTTGTACTTTATTGATCATGGGAATTTGATTGTGTGGATTACAAAAAATTATAGAAAGCACTGTGAAGAATGGACATTCCATAACATCTTACTGTGATCAAGAACTCTTAAAATTAAGATGCACATTAGAGTCGTATCTTCTCTCATAGTTATTGAACCTGTATCCTGTACATTCCTTAGCTCATCCTAAACTACTTGTTCATGTCCTTGAAATCTGTCTTTTGTTGTCTTTACTTTGCAGAAATGGCTAACTCAGCATGTACCTGTAGTCAAAACCAGTAAATTTCTCAATGCTCTTGGTGTTTCCAAAGGTTCTCACTTTGACCATTGCTTCCTTCTAAAATATCTTCAGTCACTGGACTCCTATGACCTTATAGTGTCATCTTATATAAAGAATACAGTTCTGCTTTCTCATCTGTTTTCTTCACTTGGTTTTCTTTTACCATCTATAGCTTACAGTGAGACAGAGTATGTGATTTTGTCTCTAGCCTACAGTTTTATTATCTCTCCCTGAGGGACTCTTCTGCCTGAACATTTTATTAATCACTTTTGTACTGTCAGTGACCATCTTTAGCCTTGACATCTCTCTTCATTCTTTTTTCACTAGCAGATATGCCACATAAATTCAATACCTTACAGATATTTCAACACAACACATTCATAATCAAGCCCAAAAGCTTCTCCTTTCCCACATTTAGTTCACAAAGGTCATCTCCAATCTCAAGAAAATGTAATTGTTCTTACATACTTCTTGTCCACATGAATTGCATTATCTATGCTATTATTACTTTCAGTTATTTTTTACTTTGATTGCTCCACCCTACATATCAAATATAATGTTCTGTTGTTCTACATCATAATGATGTTATTGTGTTGTTATGTGCCGTCGAGTCACTTGCAACTCATGGTGATCCTATGTGCAAGAGCCCTACACCCTGCTCTATACTATGCCAACCTCATTTTGTCCAACACACCTATTCCCACTACCCCAATCACTGAATTGATCCATCTCATTGAGGGTCTTCCTCTCCTTGCTGTCTCTTCACTCTCCAAAATATTATGTCCCTGTCCAAGGACTGGGCCCTCTTTGCATCATGCCCAAAGTATGTCAGACGAAGCTTCAGTATCCTTGACTCCAAGGAGCAGAATGGTTTTGCTCTCTCTAGGACAAACCTGTTTATTCTCCTAGCAGTCCACGGTATATTCAAAACTCTTCTCCAGCACCACAGCTCAAAGGAATCAATTCTCTGTCATCCCTAGTCACTGTCCAGCTCTCTGATGCATAGTATACAATTTTGAATATTATAGCCCAGATCTATAGCACCTTAGTCTCCAGCCTGACGTGAATGCTCTTCAGTACTCTGGAGAGGTCCCTCACAGCTGACTTTCACAATGAAATTCATCTCTTGATTTCCTGGCTGCTGGTACCAAGAATGATGACTGTGGAGCCAAATAAACTAAAACTGTTAACTATCTCAGTCTCTTCACCATCCATACTGATGCTGCCAATTGGTCCAGTGGTGAGAATCTTAGGTTTTTTTTATGTTGAGCTTCAATCCGTATTGAAGCTTGCAGTTCTTGACCTTCTGCAGTAAATGCTTCAGGTCCTCCTCAATTACAGCAAGCAAGGTTATGTCAGCTGCATAATACAGGTTGTTGATGAATCTTCCACCAATGCTGATGTCACATTCCTCCTCATACTGCCCAGTGTCCCACATGATATGTTCTGCATACAGATTGAAAAGGTATGGAGACAGAACACACCTCTGGCAGACATCCTTCTCAATTTTGAACCTGCAGTGTCTCCTTGCTATGTTCTTATGACTGTGTCTTGGTCCAAGGATGGGTTTCACATAAGTACAATCAAATGTTCTGGGATTCCCATTCTTCTCAGTGTCAACCACAGTTTATTGTGATCCGCACAGTCAAAAGCCTTTGCATAGCCAATGAAGCACAAATAGGCATTCCTCTGGTACTCTCAGCTTTCTGCCAAAATCCATCTAACATTAGCTGTAACATCCCTAGTACCATACTCTCTTCTAAACCTAGCCTGCATTTCTGGAAGTTCTCTGTTGACATGTTGTTTCAGTCATTTTGGGGTATCTTGATTGCATTAATATTAATGACATTAGTGATATTAATGATATTGCTTGTTAATTTCCATAGTCTGTTAGGTCACCTTTCTTTGAAATGGGAACAAATATTGATCTTTTCCAGTCAGTTGGCCAGCTGGCTGTCCTCCAGATTTCTTGGCACAACTTAGTAAGCACATCCAGGGCAGTGTCTGTTTGTTGAAATATGTCAATTGGTATGTTGTCAAGTCCTGGAACCTTGTTTTTTGCCAATTCCTTCAGAGGAACTTGAACTTCCTCCTTCATTACCATAGGCTCTTACTCATATGTTATTTCATGAAATTCTTCTGTCAGCCAATTCCTTCTGGTACAGTGACTCTGTGCACTCCTTCCATCTTCTTTTTATGCTTTTTGGATAATTTAACACTCCATCCAAAGCATCCTTAAGTAGTGTCTCTTGTGGCTTGCATTTGTTTTTCAATTCCTTCAGGTTAAAAAACTCTGAACGAATTTAGCCCTTTTGATTTTCTGACTCCAACTCTGCACATTTCATTACTAGTATCTTGCTTTGTCATCCTGAGCTGCCCTTTGAAATATTCTGTTTAGCTTTTTAATTTCTTGATTTCTTCCTTTAGCTTTGACTTCTTGGAGCTCCAGTGCAACATTCATAGTCTCATCTTACACATCTTCTTGGAGTGTTCTTCCTCTTCAGCCTTTGTAATGATCTTTTGCATTCTTCATGGATGATATTCTTAATATCCTCCCACAGCTCATTTGGTCTATAGACATTGGTGCCCAATGCCTCAAACATGTTCTTGAGATGGTCTTGAAATTTGAGTGGCATAGAATTAAGGTCAATTTTTGGTTCCCATGGATTTAATTTTTTTCAACTTAAGCTTGAATTTGCATATGAATAGTTGGTGGTCTGTTCACAATCATCACCCGGCCTTATTTTCACAGCTGTTATTGAGCTTTTCCAGTGATTCACTCCACAAATGTAATCGACTTGATTCCTATGCATACCTCAGGTGAAATCCATATGTATAGCTTGTGTTTGTGTTTCTAATAAAATGTATTTGCAATAAATAAATCATTAAATGTGCAGAATTTTATCATCCTATTTCCAGCCTCATTTCTGTCACGGAGTCCATGCTTTCCAGTTACTGATCCTTCTATCCTGTTCCCAGCTTTTGTGTCCCAGTTGCCCATTATTATCAATGCATCTTGACTGCATAGTCTATCAATTTCTAACTGCATAAGTTGGTAGAAATTTTCCATTTCCTCCTGTTTGGCTCCAATTGTTGGTGCATATATTTGAATTATAGTGGTATTCACTGGACTTCCTTGTATGCATATGGATATTATCCTGTCATTCACCACATTGTATTTCATGATGGATCTAGAAATGAATTTTTTAATTGTGAAACAAACCACCTCCCTTATTTTTTTCTTCTTACCTTTTCATCCCCGACATAATAGATCATATAATCATCTGATTCAAAATGTCTCATGCCAAGCCATCTCACTTCGCCAATACTTAGTAGCTCAATATTTATATGTTACATTTCTTTCTTAACAATGTCCAATATTCCTACGTTCATGTTTCTTACATTCTATATTCCAATGACTAGTGTCTGCTTACAACTGTTCCTCTTTCTTTGTTTCCGTATCTGAGAGCTCAGTCCCAATTGTCATGTCTGCTAGTCTAAATGCTAGTGTAAGTGTGCTCTTTACTGTACATAGGGTATTGTATTTCAAAAGTGGTTGGCCAATCCTTTTGCCTAGTCTGCCTTAATTTGTGTTTGGTTGCATTTGTTGTTTTTTTGTTGTTTTGGTTTTTTTTTTAATGATAGTATTTAATAAAATGTTTTAAGTTCCTTCTTTTTTTCCTAATTTTATATTAGTTTGCATACAAAATTTGTATACACTGTGTGTCATTCACGCATATTGCATTTCACACATTCCTCCATTCTCATTGTGTTTCATACTATCATTTTAAGAAAAACTTTCACATATTGGTATTTCTAAAATTGTAATAGGTAATTACCAACTGTGCCTTATAATCATTGTGGGCTAGAAGATGGTAAATAGATGCCCTTGGCTGTACACATGGAAGTTTCAAAGGCACTTACACCAAAGCACAAGCCTATGGAATACATGTCACTGGCTCAAAAGAAATGCCAAAGGACAGTAGTGGACCCTTCTTTGCCCTTCTAACATCTCCTGTGGAGATAGGAAACAGGATTTCCTTGCTTCTTTCTAGATACGAGTTTAGTTTTACTTAAGAGCTTAACACCAGTGATGTTCCTTTTTTTTTTTTTTTGTCAGTTCTAGTAGTAATGCTGCAATAGCATAGCTGTGGATGTCCCAGAGGATGACACAACAGGTAAAAACCATTGACAACAATAGCTTTAAGGTCTTTAAAAAGGTAGACTCTGAATGTGAAGACATTCCAGAATTTACTTGATTTATTTAGCCTTTAATTTCTTGCCCTGTATATGTTAGGATAATATATTACACAAATTCTACAAATATCTGTCTACTTTATTGAAATAAGGATACCACAAAATTTTCTTTATGTAAAAGTCTGTCATGAAATAGTTTAATTTACACTGCTGTCTTTCTTAGTAATATATAGTTATTGTTAAATTTTACACTCTATGCAACATTTTTGCCGTTAAGCATTGTTTTTTCTTACTGCTGGGAATGGAGTTCCCCCTGTCCAGTTGTCTTCCCTAGTCTAGTTCATTTGGTTAACACTTCCATTATTATCTCTAACGTTTTTATTCCTCTCCTATTTTCCTATGTTGCTGGTTATGATTATTGTGGAAGTTTGTAAAATGACATCATTCAGACGTCCAGATTCACTGAATGACTGATTGCTCATATCCTGAAGAATAAGCTGAAACCATCTTAGAACTGCATTAAAATTGCCTTCTGTTACCATCTAGCTCTTGAATATTGCCCCATTTTATCCCTGTTACTAACATCAACCCTCTAGACCAATCTATGAGGCATTCTTTTCTTCATAGGATATGTATTTCCCTTTAAATTGTAGTAAAACAAATCAGTCTTTAAAGCCAACATCTTGTTAAATCTTCCACACTTTCTTTCATTGTAATGAATTATTAACTGTTTTATGATCCTGACTATTTTTAATAATTTAAATATATGACAGACTTTATTCTTCATTATGCCATATTATTTTCTCCACTATTCACTTCTTTCCCTAAGGTTCACTTCTTTTTCTAATAGATGTTTTGAAGCAAAGATAATTGTGATTCATACTTGCATAGATAGAATTATTTTATGCCATTTTTACAACTGAATAATGCAGATTATTTTGAGTTATCAATGACTTCCTCCCTTCAGTTAGATTCTTAAACATCACTGAGAACCTACTCTAGGACTTAAAGCCTAGTATACGTGCTCCCATTCCAAATACATAGTCAATATTTGAGTCATTAATTTCAGGAAATATAAAAAAAAGAAATAACAACAAAGGTTGACACTAGGTAACACAAACTACAAAACATGTGCATCATGGTTGCATTATTTATTTATACCTATTCATTCTATGTGTTGGACAAATGTTTGTGAAATTGGACTCTATGAAGAGGAATGTGGCATAAGGATTGTAGGAAAATTTACCATCAACCTGTGTTATGCAGATGACACAATCTTGTTTGCTGAGAATGAAGAGAATATGAAACACTTAATATAGAAGATCAAAGACTATAGTCTTCAGTATGAATTACATCTCAACATCAAGAAAACAAAAGTCCTTACCACAGGGCCAACAGTCGACATTAAGAAAGACTGAGAAAGGATTGAAATTGTCACTGATTTAATCTTGCTTGGATCACTAATCAACACCATTGGTACCTGTCGTTAAAGAAATCAAGAGACATATTACATTGGGCAAGACTGCTTTCAAGGACCTCTCAAAAATACTTAAGAGCAATGATGTCAGTTTGAAGACTAAGGTGCATCTAATTCAGGCCGTGGTCTTTTCCATCACCTGCTATACATCAAAGAGCTGGATAATGAATAAGGATGACATAAGAACTGATGCCTTTGAGTTTGGTGATGGAGAAGAGTGCAGAAAATGCCATGGAATACCAGAAGGACAAAAAGATATCTTGGAGAAAAATATAGTCAGTGTTCCTTGGAGACAAAGATAGAGAGGCTTCAACTTTCATACTTTGGATATAGTTAAGTGAGGCTATTTCTTGGAAAAGGACATCATGCTTGGAAAGATAGAGGGTCAGGAAAGAGAGGAAGACTATGAATGAGATGGATTGATAGTAATGAGCTTCAGTGTCTCATAGAAGACAGACTGTACAAGAAAGGTCAGGGTTCAGGTCAGCCGTAAATAAGGTGTGATTTGTACTTGACTTGATGACACCAGGCAACAAAAATAAAGTATGCGAAGAATTTAGCAGTTGTTGTCTTGTGTTTAATCACCCTACGTGTCATCTGTATCTTAATCAGGAAGAACCCAGGGAGCTAGGTTAAGTATTTCCTACTCTTAAAACTCTTTCAAACAAATAAATATTTTAGCAATGTTTCATACAGTGTCATATTTTTTAAAAAGCAAGGAAAACCAAGAACAAAATACATAGTGAACTATTTGCATCTTTAGTAACATAAAAAAAATAAGCTTACTTATTTTTTTAACATTTTGTGAAAATTCTCATAGCAAACTGATATTCTATTCAATCATTCATTTATTTTATTGTATTAATTACCCACATTGAACTATGCTTATTTATTTTTACAATGGGAGTCATATTTCTAAAGAAATTATTGTTGATATCAAGGCTTATTAATATTCCTAGAGACATAAGAAACAGTGTATGCAGTATATTATGATAATCAAATCTATGCTGTAAAACTAGGTAGATAAAGGAAATGAAAATTATATCCAAAATCATTCAATCTGTAGTTTTTGAGATGTGTGTGTATGTGTGTTGGGTTTATGTGTAATGTATACCTTTGTGTGACATAATATTTCTTTTAGATAATACAGAATTATACTTCCCTCTTTTTTACTATTGAAACATACTAGTCACACATTACATTATCAATTCATTGCAGGTGATAAGGGGAAAATTTTAACTAGTCATTCATTAGTAAAGTATAGATTTGAAGGTTTCTTTATCTGTTCTCTCGTTTTGTTTTCTTTTGATTTTCCTCCCTAAATTCCTCCGTTTTCTTCTACCTTGTCTTTTTTGTTCCATTTCCAATATTGTTGTACCTCTTCAGAATTTATATCTATATTCCATATCAAATATTTAAATTTTGGTGCATTAGTATTTCAAGCATATCACTTCCCTTCATTTATTGCTTTTTAACTCACAACTTTATGAATAATATATTGCTCTAAATTAAGATTTCTTAATATCTTTTCTGATACTGTTCTTATCTTGATCTCTCCTGTCTAATCTCTCTCTTACTTTCTTCCCCTCCCACTTTTCTTTTTCTGTCCAATTTATCCTCTTTGATAATCTCAAAGTTTCTCATTTAATACAAACCTATGATGATGATGATGAAGATAATTAATAATAATAATAACAATAATAACAATAATAATAATAATAATAATTTATGTCAAGGTGTTATATCAGAAACCTCAAAAATTGGCCTTTCTATACTTGACCAGCACATAACAAAACCAACAAAAACATCCATTTTGTTAACACCTTTTTATGGGCATGGTCTCCAGCTAACTTAACTGCAGACACATTGTCTTGCAAATCATCAACAGTTGTGTGACCAAATCTCAGAGAGCACTTTCCACACTGTGAAAAAATAGAGAGGTGGGAAGAGACTGTAGCAAGGTGTAACCAGAAGAACCCTGGAGATATAACTACAATTTAAACTTTTGCTTGCTTGCTGACTGAATGAACAGCTGATTTATAACTCTTCTGAGATAAAGTTTGCTGGATGATTGAGGGACCTTTAGACTTCTTGCATTTATGATGCTGAATTGAACCTGGACTTTCACTAATTAAGGAATTATGCCTTATTAATCTGGCTTGGGATTGCTCACTAAACTTGGACTTGCATTGTGTGATATTCTTTGCCTTTCCCCACTCTCCAACCTATTTTTCTAATAAACCTCAAACTTGTAAGTAATATCTGTGCATCAAATTGCAGCAAACATTGAACCTAATGATTCATAGAAATAGGTGAAGGAGCATGTGGGTGGTATGTCCGACAACGTTGCAATTTATATCATGCTTGTGGTTGTTATTATTGATGGGGGTGATTTCCCCTTCATGAAGTGGATAGGAGTCAGACTTGGTCACTCCCACATTGGATCTGCTCCTTATGCTCAAGGTGATTAGACTCTTCCTCATATAGTGATATGCTGAGTTTCAAAAGCTATAAATTGTTATAGAAACTGATTACTGCATCTTTCTCTGGTAGAATGGCTGGTGACTTTGAGCAGCTGACCTTTAGGTTAGCAGCCCAGAACTTTAGCCACTATGCCAAATGGGTTGCCTTACATACCTCAGATCTTATGAGTACTTTTGATTTTGAGTCAAGTTACTGGTATATACTGAGGGGGAAAAAATCAAGCTTCAAGAATAGAATTAATAGTGATTTCAATAAGAGAGTTAAAAATGATAATATCTAGCAACATAAAAAACATATATGATCTACTATTCACTCATCTCTTTCTGTATATTCTGCCCCAGGGAAACATTGTCCACATACAAGAATTTATGCACAAGTAAACTTTAAATAACTCTGTTTTAAGAGCTCATTATTGTTCATACCTATGAACAATACATTATAGCTCTGGTGGTTTGGTGGCAAGAAGCTTCACTGCAATCCTGAAGGTAAGCAGTTTGAGGCCACCAGTTGTTCCGCAGGCAAAGGATGGGCAGTCTCTTCCCATGTGATTAACTGGTTCTAAAAACCCACCAGAGGATCAGCTATGGGTCAGTTCTGACTTGATGGTACACAACAGCAACAAAGTGAAATGTCATAGTGTTGATCAAAACAATACAATTACACCTACACTCAAGGTCATGGCTATATCTTGTAAATATAATTCTAAGCAAAATAATGTTTGAGGAAATTCAATACAGTAAAATTTAATTTTTATTGTATCAGAATAATTCAAAACCAAACAACATTTAACTAGAGTTGCAAACACAAGTGGATTAAATTCTAAAGAAAACGTGTAGGATCTTAAGAAATTTCATGAAATTTGAGTTGTTTCTGAGGAAAGAAGATAAAGGAATGAAATAAAAGGGAGTCACAAAAGAAATTTCAAAAGTAGTGGTAATTGTTTCTGTCAAATGCATAGTTTTATGGATATATGTTACTTTTTTTTTCTATAATTATATTTTATTAATTTTCATAAACATTTACAGAGATTTTGGGCTTCCACTCATTGGATATATGTTACTTTTATGCCTTACCTTAATTTTATTTCATTACTTTGAAGGATATAGATCAGTATACTATATCCAGCTTAGAAATGAATATGTAGATGTAATAAAAGAAGAAACATTTAAAGTATATAGAATAGTAACATTTCACAAGTTTTGTGGAATGGCAAAGCATTCCAGAAGTTTGCAATAACAATTTTGTGGGTACCAAATAATGAAGAGGAAAACACGGATTAATAAATGAGTATAAATGAGATAAAGTATGTGTTGTATAATATAGAAAAATATGTGTGTAAATATATATAAATGTAACTACATAAGTCATTTTTTATAGAGACACATTTTTAGAATATTCATGCTTTATTATAATACACAATACGTTTTTGGATTAACTGTTTTGTATATAACTGTGATGGGTAAAAACTCAAGTGAATATTGGACAAATTCTTAATCATCTGAAAAAGAGTTTAAAAGAAGAGAGGGATTGTTTAATCTAGAATGCAGCTCTGGAAGGACAAGGCAGACCAAGGGTTTACCACTTGTATTGCTACACATTCAAAGGATTTTTGTATTGAAAAAAGAGATTGTATATATTTTGTATGATACCATGGAAAAATAACTTAATCCAGAAGGCAGAAGAGTAAAGATTTTTAAAAATGAATTGAATATGAAGAAAAATGTATATTGACTTGTCACATATACACAGAAAGGGTAACATTAGGGCAAAGTAAATCTTGTTACTGTCACATGTCCAATCAGAAATACGTGAACATGTGGCAGGATGGCGGTGAGGAGATTTATATATTTGGAACAATTTGTACTATAGGCTTTTAATGTCTTTTTCTTACAGCATGATTTGACGAAATGCTCAATCATTTTCACCATTTAAGGAGCATCCAGGGTTTAGACTTCAGGGAATTAGTTCAGATTTAAATGTGAATCATAAGAAAATTGTAAAGCAGGGGAGCTCTGGTGGTCTAGTGGCAAGAAGCCGCACTGCAATCCCAGAGCCGCACGGTTCGAATCCACCAGATGTTCTGCTGGGGAAGAAGGGACAATCTCCTCCTGTACCGGTCAGATCTGATTTGATGGTACACACACACATAAATAATAAAGTAAAAATTAAAAAAAAATGTGTAAATCATTTAAGAAAAATAATTTAGTATCTTGAATAGTGTTTATTACAAATATTATTAATATTTGTTTTCCTAAAAAAATTAAATTGTTGGTATAGAATAGCTCAAAACATCTCTAGTGGTTCTCTTGAAGGTATTGTTGTTGGGTTCTTTTTGCATTGTTGTGCTTATTCTACATATAGCTAACCTGTTAATGGGTTTTCAAAAGTTATAAATCGTATAGGAGTCACCTGCCTCTCTATCGCCCATGGAGCCGCTGGTGGATTTGAATCACATACCTTTATGTTGGCGGTGTAACTCCTTACTACTACGTAACCAGAGCTTGCTTTTGAAGCCATTAGCCCAGAGTAAATGATAAGCCTGCATGTTGTTGCTGGTAAATGTCATTTAGTCCATTCTGATAGCAAGCTTACGTACAAGAGAACGAAATAGATGCTCATACTCATTGCTGTACTTAAGACTATTTCTACAATTATTGGATCAATTCATTGAAACATACGCACTACAAAATAATGTGTAGCAGGCTTTGGTAGGTAGAAGGCTTTTATGTCTTTGAAGCCAAGTGTGTTGATTGTATTGTCAAGATCTTCTGATCTTTGTTGACTTTCTTTCTAATTTTCTCTTTTACCCGAAGTATTGTATAAAGTTTCTCACCATTATTGTAAGACACACTGGTAGTGTCACAAGGTGCTAATTGAAAGGTTAGTAGTTTAAATCTACCATAGGCTGGAGGGAAAGATGAGCAGTCTCCCATGTAAAGATTTGCAGCCTTGGAAATCTGAGGGAGGGTCACTATAATTAGAATCACCTCAGTGACAGTTGATACTATTATTGTGTAATCCATTTGTCTTTTCATTTTTATGAAAGTTTGCTTTACAAGTCCTGGGACTCTTATTAGTTGCATACATTTTTATTATGGTTATATCCTCTTGTTAGATTAATGATTTAATCATTATATAATATCCTTCTTTGTCTCAAATTGATTTTCCCTAGAAGGTTATTTTACCTGAAATAATGTCTAGTGACATAATATGTAGTATATTGTGCTGCTAATCAAAAGGCCATACTTCTGGCTATTTGAATCCACTTCTGGCTCTGTGGGGCTCTGGTGAACCATCTCTTCCCTTTACAGCCTTGGAAACCCTGGGGGTCAGGAGTAACTCAGGAACACTGAGTTTTGGCTCTTTTTTCATTGCCTACACCTTGTACTGCTTTTGATTTTTTCCCCCCAGTGGTTCCCTCAAATTTCCTCTCAATTCATTGAAAATTCTCAAATATCACTCTTCTGGAATTCCTTATCAGATAGTTCCAGTGGCCTTTTTTTTCTTCAAGAAGGTTGGGTTTTTTGGTTTGGATTTTTTTTTCTTTTCTGTCTCTGTGTATTTGTCACTGTTTCTTTCTTTAAGCTGACATTGTCTTTTGTCTCTGAGTATTGTATTTAACCAGTGATTGCATGTTGGTGTGGTGTCTTTTCCCCAGGTTTGGTTTAGTTTTATTTTAATTGGTTTTGTTATATGTGAACATGTGAAGCTGCTGTGTGATTTTGCTTGTTTCCCACCAGTTAGAAGCTTGGCACTTGTCTCCTGGTATGATATAGGTGAGAATGTATAGGCTAATCTTGGGTTGTTGCCTGTATAGAGCAGAAGGGAGCAGACTGGGCTGATGCTGGCTTCCAGTCTTCATTGGTCAGGTCTTGTAGGAACAGGTGTCAGCCCTAGTCCAGTAGGTGTGGCAGCAGGGTTGTGGATGTGAGTGGGCAACGTAGGTACAGTTGTTTTTCCTTCCTGGCTGAGTGGGCAACGTAGGTACAGTTGTTTTTCCTTCCTGGCTGAGAGAAAATGAGAAAAGGAAAAACCCAAAAAACAATAGAGGAAAATAAAAACAGAATTAAAAACCATGTTGAAGGGAAAAAGAAAGGAAAAAATTCTGAATAAAGCAGAATCAACTTCTGAATCAATCAATGTTTTTCTAAAGCATAAAGAAAAAGAAAGTAAGGGATGGATAGATAGAAGACAGACAAAACCAAAAATAAAAACAAAAATTAAAAGAATTAAGCAGAGGGGGGAATATTAAGAAGAGAAAAAAAAGAAATAAAGGGCAAATAAAAGAAAAAATAAAAGCAAATGAGGAAAAGCAGAAAAACTAAAAAACAACAACAGGAGGAACAAAAAATTAATAAAAAACAAGAAACAAGAACAGAAAGCAACAAATGCTGCCGAGGTTGTGGAGAAACTGGAACCCTTATTCACTGTTGGTGGGAGTGTAAAATGGTGCAACCACGATGGAAGGCGGTATGGTTCTTTCTCAAAAACTTGCAAATAAAGATACCATTTGACCCAGCAATTCCACTACTGGGAATATATCCCAAAGAGACCATAACTGACATCCAAGCAGATATATGCACGTTTAACCCATGTTTATCACGGCTCTGTTCACAATAGCAAGGAGTTAGAAACAACCCAGGTGCCCATCAACAAACAAATGGATAGAGAAGCTGTGGTATATTCACACAATGGAATACTATGCTGCATTAAAAAACAGGAACTCATGCAATATTACTCAAAATGGGCGAGCCTGGAGGACATTATGCTGAGTGAAATATCTCAGTTGCAAAAGGACAAATATTGCATGGTGCCACTGTTGTAAAATGGGATTGATATCAGGGTTGGCATAAGACTGAGAAAAACTGGATAAATTGTGTATATTGCACTGAAACAGCTGAGGGAGTGAATAATTTAAAAGCAATGTATGATAGGGTATTCTGGTTATAAGAGTCCACAATTAAGGTTACTTGGGGTGGTGGGAGGGGTGCGGGGGGGATTGTGCACCAAGGAAGGAAGGAGCGTTTCTCTTACTTTTGAAAGAGAGGAGCGAACTGGGGGGGGGGATGTCTGGGTGGGGAGCAGCAATGAATGAATGGAAATCCAAAATCTCTGTAAATGCTCGTTAAAATTATTTTTAAAAATCTTTTTTTAAACAAAGAATAAACTAGAAAAATAAAAAACAAAACAAGAAAGAGAAAAGTGTTGGGAGTGGAGTGATGCTAACTGTGCTCCTTTTGACCAAGACATGTGATCTTAGTAGGCGTTAATGATGGCCTGAAATGAGTTTGTTCTATCAGATAAAAATACTGCTGTCTTGGAAATCAGTTTTTAAGGTTTTTAATCCCCCACCCCACCCCAGTAGGAGTTCCTGCCTGCCCAGAAGATGGCTATGACTAGAGCTACAGAATGCCACTGGATGCTTCATTGGCCTGGGATATTAGAGAGCATATTTCCCCAAGACATGGAGTGGCATGTAATTGGCACTAACTTACCTCACACAAAGTAGTGACCACGGTGGTGGGAGACTTGTGAAGGGGAGAGAGGCTATTATGGGCTCCTAAATGAATAGGGAGAAAGGTTCTTTTAGAAGTCTTATCTCGTCTTGCTGAGATACTTTGGTTTTACCTTTATATAACAAAGAACTTAAGCACTGGAGACTCAAAAATTCAGAATGACTTTTTTCCAGTTTTTCACCTATCTGAATTTCCTTCCCAGAGGAAAATGGCAAAGCTGACAGATGGATTGAATCACTTGATGTCCTAAGGGGTAGGGGGCTAAAAAGGACTAGAAATAGGTTAATATCTCAAAATGTAATCCCAGCATACCAGACACTGTCAGAACCCATCACATCACAGGGACACTATTTCAAAGTAGTTTGGCCATCTCCCAACTGCTGATCTGATATCTGGGTCCCTTACACCTGAAGATTTTTCTGGAATCTTGAAAGATCATAGTCCCTATACCCAATGAAATGGTAGTCTTCAAATCAACCTCAATCCAGTCCGACAGCCTTTAGGGCATATATTAAAATGATCCTAACCTCATCATTTCTCAGTAGGCTAATTCTGAGAAGTATTACATCACTTGCAAGTATTCTTTTCTTTATTACTTTGCATGGCCTTTCTTTTTTCTCTCTCCCCTACTTTTTTACCAACTCTCCAACACCCCCCCCCCACTCCTTTAATTTATAGTCAAACCACAAGAGAGATGAAAATACAAAGAAGGTGTACTATTTAGATAGATAGAAATCATATTGGGCAAATTGGGATAAAAGGCCAAACTTTATTGTTATTTATTTATCTATCTTCCAATTTATGTATTTGATAATTACATCAAGTTTAATTTTTTCCACATAGTTAAACCCTGGGGCAAACATATTTTTTTGGTTTTTTTTTTTTAGAGTTCTGTAGCTAATCAACTAGTGGTAAGATTTAAACCGGTGACTGATTCTTCAATCACCAAGTTCTTCTCATTCTATAATAGCACTTCTTGTCTGTTTGTATCTTCATCATCCATTTATTCCTCATAAATGTACATGGAAGCAAAAATCTGTGTGTATTGGCATTTAAATCTGAATATTAATTGTCCCACTCAAAGTGTTCATATTCTCAACTCCACAGCCCAATGCTATCGATTTGGAATAGATTCATAACCGATCCTCCAGTGAGATTCCTGGAGCAGTAAATTGCATGACAGGAGAGTGCCCATTTTACTGATGTTATATACATATGAGCAAACCTTAATGTGGAGTTCTGGAAAATATAAATTAATTCATATACTTTCACTGAATGAAATATAGAATCTGTACATGATGGATGGGAGCATTATCAGCAGTCTAAAAAGTAAACAAAGTGGGTCAATTTGGGTAAAAGTTTAGAATTCAAAATACTACCATGAAGTAGCTTTGAGTTTACATACTTTTTCCTCTCCTATGTATGTTAGTTCAGTTTCAGTGCAGTTTGCAACACACAGGTAGACATCAATGCACATAAAACTTGTCCTGGAAAAGTACTCTCACTTTGCCTAGTAGGAAATGAGTCTCTTGATAATGATTGTGAGAACATGTAATTAATTGTTAGGTGCTGTCAAGTTGAGTCTGACTCATAAAGACCCTACGAACAAAAGATCTGAACTCTGTCCAATCTTGTACCATCCTCACATTTCCTGACACACAAGAACCCATTGCAGCAGTCACCATGTCAATCCACTTGGTTAAGGATCTACATCTCCTTTGCCAACCCTCCACCCTTCCCAACATTATGTCCTTCTCCAAGGAATAGCCCCTCGTAGCAACATGTGCAAAGTATGTGAGGTGAAACCTCATCATTCCTGCCTCCAAAGGGCACTCCAGCTGCACCTTCTCCAAGATATACCTATTTGTTTTCTTGGCCGTCCATGGGATGTTCAGTGCACTTCTTCAACACCCCAGCTCAAAGGTGTCAGTTCTTTTTCTGTCATCTTTATTTTATGTCCAGCTCTCAGGTTACATAGCAAGTAATCAGAAAGACCATGGCCTGAATCAGACATGTTCTCAAACTGACATCGTTACTACTCAGTAATTTGAAGAGGTCCCTAACTGTAGATTTCTGCAGTACAATGTCTTCGTATTTTCTGACTGTGAGTCTCAAGGATGTTAATTGTGATTCACAATAAGATGCAGCTATTGACACATTCAATCATCCATCATGATGGTGCCTATTGGTCCAGTGATAAGAATCTTTTTCTTGATATTGAGATGCAATCCATACTGAAGGATGCATTTCTTAAACTTCTGTAATATGTATGTAAGGACATAGTTGCCTAAAATTCTGAAGAAAACCTTACTCTCCAGTCAGGGACACTGTGATTGCAAGAGAATATGGCAAACCTCTTTGCTTTTAACTTATTTCTCTGTCATTCTGTCATTCAGCCACAAACAGAGATGCAGATACAGAAAACACATGGCACAATGACATATATGAAACCTCAGATTTCCAGGGAGGATAGAAGAGAAACGCTAGAAAACCAGAAGCCAGGGAGATAGTGGGAATTATATACATTTTCAATTTCTGAGCAGACATATATTGTTGTTGTTGTTGTTATGAGCCATCGAGTCGCTTGCGACTCATAGCGACCCTATGTACAACAGCCCTAAACTCCGCTCTGTCCTGT
>NW_006399826.1:6201964-6203180 GCF_000299155.1 Elephantulus edwardii
CGACCCTCCACCCTCCCAAGCATGATGTCCCTCTCCAAGGATCTGTCCCTCCTTGCAACATGCCCAAAGTATGTCAGACGAAGCCCCAGAACCCTTGCCTCCAAGGAGTAGCTTGGTTTAACTCTCTCCAGGATGAGTCTGTTTGTTTTCTTGGCAGTCCAGGGTACATTCAATACTCTTCTCCAGCACCACAGCTCAAAGGCATCAATTCTCCTTCTGTCCTCCCAAGTCATTGTCCAATTAACTCGCTGATGCATAACAAGTGATTGCAAAGACCATGGCCTATATTAGGCGCACCAATTATTGTTGAGTAATATCAAGAACTATTCACCTTTCTGTACCCAAATGAGGCAGTGACTGTGGAAATCTGAGGTAACTGGTAACATAGTTTGACTCAATAGCAGACTGATACAAATCATAAGACAGAAAAGGTCCAGACATTGAGCTGTGTGGTTTACCCCAGGACCTCAGAGATACAGTCAATGAACTTAGAGTCACAAAGGACTTAACAATTTGCTCTGAAGTTAATAAGAATATATCTTTTAGCTAAAATTCAATTAATTGTCATCATGACAGAAGTATCTCATAACTGACATGCTAGTGTGTTCTTAGAGACAGTAAGTCCTCCACAGGGAGATTGTTCTCAGAGACGTTGGGGGATTCACACCACCAGAAGACACTGTCATTGGGTAAGCAATGCAACTGTCTATGGACCATGTCAGCAGAGCTCTCTCTCTATTGAAAAGTCGTGCAAATTGGTGTGTGGACTTTACATGAGTTGTGATAGTAATATCGCTATCTATTAGCAGGATATCTGGCATGGGTGGTGAGATCAGTAGAGACTCTAGAGGCTAGAGCGTTCATGAAGGATGTGAGACCCTAAGTAAATTTCAAAAACGGGAAAAAAGTTGGAATCTGTAAAAATTCATAGAATGAATATTAATAATAAGCTCATTTTCTTATATAGATCACACACACACACAGAGTTCCTTAATCAACACTCTTGGCACCAGCAGTCAGGAAATCAAAATACTAATTTCAATGGCAAAATCTGCTGTGAGAGACCTCTCCAGAATGCTGAGAAGCAACTCTGTTATTCTAAAGACTAAGTTGTGCCTGATCCAGGTCATGGTCTTCACAATTACTTGTCATGAATCAGAGAAGTGGACAATGACTAAGGATGACAGCAGAAGAATTGGTACCTTTGAATTGTGGT
>NW_006399826.1:6203280-6209015 GCF_000299155.1 Elephantulus edwardii
AAGGACTGGTCTCTCCTCACAACATGTCCAAAGTATGTTAGACGGAGCCTCAGAATCCTTGCCTCCAAGGAGCCACCCGGTTTAACCCTTTCTAGGACAAATCTGTTTGTTTTCCTAGCAGTCCATGGTATTCTCAACTTATTTAATAAGTGTTTATAATATAATATTCCAAATGTTCAGTACACAATACAAACTACCTTGACAAATCTTGTATTTATAGTAAAGGATTATAATTCAAAATACATAAAATTATTTATGGCACAGTAATAAAGCAAATAACTAACCCAATTAAAAATCATTCAAATATTTGCATAGACCTTTCTCCAAAGAGTTAAAGGAATGGTCAGAGCACACATAAAAATAGATTAGGTCCCACAAACCAGACAGAAGTCCATATTAAAAAAGTGAAATAACCCTTTATACTCACCAGGTTGGGTTAGTAGTAATAATGATAAAAAGTGTTATGAAGGATTTATTGCCATACTGTATTGATTATTCTTGTTATGTTCCGTTGAGTTGGAACCAACTCAATGCTGAGGTTCCAGCAGATACTCAAAGGCTGTAAATAACACAAGAAAAAATTGTCTATTTCTCTTTTATGGAGCAGCTGGTGGATTCAAATCATCTGCCTTTGGATTGGCAGCACAACTCCTTACAACCAGACCAATAGATCCCCATACTCCCAAACATCAACAGAACTACTGTGAATGTCAGGTCAAAACATTGAGAAAGAAATGTTTTTCATTCTCTTGGTTAAATAGTTACTGTATAGAGCAAGTAGGTATCATGGGATAGCGACTTCTGATCTCTATTAACAGCACAAAAAGTGACCTATCCCTATAAACAACCTCCATAGTACAAAACTAGTAAGTCAGGCATGGCCCCCACATGTCCTTACCAACTACTTACCAATTCCAACACCAATTGGATTGTCCAAATATTGTTGTGTACTTTCAAATCAGCACTGACTAGCCAATTTTCAGAGGCAGTTAATCTCATAGTAGGAGATTGCCCATATTTCTCCTTCGGAACAGCTGGTGGTGGATTTGAACCACATGGCTTTGGGATTGCAGCACAGCTTCCTACTACTAGACCACCAGAGCTCCTATCTAGGAGGCTTGGGTTAACTTCTCTGGCATAGTACATAAATGTGTGTGTGTGTGTGTGTGTGTGTGTATGTGTACGTATGTATGTATATGTACATATGTACATATGTATGTATGTATACAGAGAGACATTATCTATATACATAAATGTATATATATGTGTGTATATTTATATATATCACTCACATTTCAGGTGTTGTATAAATGTTTATATCCATATATATATGCATTTAGGTACTATGCCAGGGAAGTAAACCCAAGCTTGCTGAAGGAATAAGGAAAATGCTATAATTGACACAAGTAAGAGAACTTGCTAACACTGGCCTAAAGTCAACTGAAGCCTGAAGGACTAGTGAATGTGCTTGAGATGCTATCTTGACTGAGAAATTACTTCCTGCTGCCAACCTGAATTGTAACCTGTTAGCTTTCCTAATAACTTCATAAGCATGAGTATGGTTCTGTAAGATTTGTGTGGCCATTACAATAGATTTAGGACCCAGCATCAGAACAGTTGGAATTACAAGGAGGTAAGGGCGTGTGGGGACTATGTCTGACCTTATTAGTTTTGTGCTATGGAGGTTGTTGATAGGTACAGGTGCCTTTTTGGGACATTGATAGAGATCAGAAGTGGCTGTCCCATGCTGCCTACTTGTTCTGTACGGTAACTTATATAATTAAAAGCATTAAAAATATTTGTTTCTCACGATTTTCATCTGACAGTCATAAAAATATTAATCATGACAGCATAAAATAAAATTTTTCCAAATAGTCATTGATTCATGAAAGAAAAAAGGTATAGCCATACAATGGATCACATATCATTACACATATATTACTGGATCTCAAAAATATTATCACAAGAGAAAATAGGAGAGACAAAAATATGTGTTGTATTATACCATTCATATATTATGTCCAGAATAGGTCAACAGATAGAAACAGAAGTTAGCTTAAGACTTAGTTGCCTGATACTAAAACCAAGATTACCTACAAATGAAAAGAAGGGATTCACTTTTTAAGTTGATGATTAAAAATTTCACTAAAGTGTAAACATAAATAACCTAATTTTATCTCCTGTAAATGATATTTCTATAAATATATTCAAACAATATATACAACTCTTTGTTGTATTGTGTTATGTGCCATTGAGTCTCCTGTGACTCATAGTGCCCCTGTGTGCAATAGCTCTGAACACTGCTCTATGCTGAGCCAGTCTCACTGACTCCAACACACTTAACTCCATTTCCCTAGTTACCATGTCAATCCATCTCATCAGAGTCTTCCTCTCCTATTCTATTTCTCTACCCTTCCAACTATGACGTCCTCCTTCAAGGACTGGTAAGTGAAATAGAGCTTCAAAATCCTAGTCTCCAAGGAGAAAATTGGTTTCACCCTCTCCAAGACAGACCTATTTGTTCTCCTGGTGGTCCACAAAGGACTTATACCTTGCCTCTATAAATAACTCCTAATGTCATTAAAAAGCTAAAACCACACAACATAATTTTACATGGGCTAAGGTTTGATGAGGCACTTAAGCAAAAAAGAAAGTGAACTGGGGGAGGGGGAAGAAAAGCAGAGAGAGGAAAATGTGCAACGATAAATGAATGAAAATCTCCCTTTTCTGCAATCTTTTTTTAAAAAAAATCACAATTAAAATAAAGAAGACAAGTGAATGGGAAATAAAGACCATGAAAAGATGCTCAAGATCAACAGTGACCGGGGGAATCTAAGTTAACATCATGATGTAACTCAGCTGTAAATTTACGAGAATAGGTTAAAAATTACTGACTATACAAAGTGTGAGTGAAGATGTGAATTGACTGGAATTCTCATGTTTTTGTGGAAGGGGATAAAATTCTGGGAGGTGACTTAGCAGAATCTCATAAAGTTAAACACACATTTATTTTCAGACCTAGTAATCAAACACCTCACTGTTTATTCTAGGGGAGGGGAAATTAAAAAGTGATCACATAAAAGCATAGCATGTATTATGTCATAACAGCTTTGTGCATTGTCACCCCGCCCAAACAAGAAACATTTCAAATGAGGTTTTCAATATGAATGAGAGGGAGAAATGGCAGAAATTTGCCCTCTGAGACCTTTTCCTCTCCTGCTAGTACTACAAAGGTTTACTTGCTTTAGGCTGTTAGTCTCGCTCTACATAGACAAGGTTATGGAAATTGTAAATTCTTTTCAAGACTGTTAGGTACTCCTTGGAACCTATCTTAAGGAAAATGTTTTTAAGCTAAAGTACATGTAGTTCTAGCAAAGTATAGTAGTCAGTGTTTATACTTAGCCCACATAGATTTTTTTCAACTCTTTCTGAGAACAAAAAAGGATATATTTACACAATCCTAATTCGTGGTGCATTTAATATTAAAATTCAGCACCTTGAGGTTAGCGCACCTTGTGGAGGTACTGTGACATTTGATCAGATTTCCATTGGGCTACCTTTGAAAAAAAAAACAACTCTTCCTTTGACAAGCCTGTGTCAGTGTTTGTGTTGCACTGAGCCAAAGCACATCTTGAATATCCATGGATAAATAAACTATGGTACAAACATAAAGTTAAATAATGAACAGGTGAGAATAATTTACTATGGATATATACAACAGTTTGTATACATTTCAAAAGCATTAAGGTATGTGAAAGAGGTCAATCTAAAAAAGTTATTACCTAAATGAGGCCACCAATATCATCTTCTTGAAGAGATAAAACCATAAGGATGAATAACTTTTCAGTGACTGACAGGAGTCAAGGATAAAAAGAAAGTTTAAATAGTAAAGGAGCATCAGAGAATATTTTGAAATGGTGGAATTGTATGATTCTGTTGGAGTGATTATAATATATGCATTAGCATTCATAGAACTTTATCACAAAGATGCCAATATTACTGTATGTGGATAGGAAAAAATAAAAGAGAAATAATGTGGACATCATATTATACTGTTGTTGTTGGGTGTCATTAAGCCAGGACCAACCTACAGCTGACCCTCCAGTGAGTTTTCAGAGGCAGTGAATAGCCCAGGAGATAGATTACCCATCCTTCTCCCATGGAGTAGATGCAGAATTTGAACTGTGTGCCTTTGAGATTGCAGTGCAGCTTAATTATTTCAATGAAATCCAAAGATGAAAACTGAGACAGTTTATTTTTTAATGTGAGAGGATGTATTGTCCAGGTAGAGTCGCAACAGAGGTCTCATATAACATCATGAAGATAACACAAGAAGGGGTATCATTTAATTCTAATTGGAGTAGAGTTTCTACGAGTTGGAACTGACTTGACGGCAAATAACAACAAATTGTTTCTATGAATGGAGTTTCTAACTCCAGTGAGCCTGTATGTTCCATTACGGATCTGTGTTGCCCAGAATCATTTCCTTCTCTGGCAATGTTTCTTGGCATATCATCGGGGGGAATTGGGCGGCAAATAATGTTCTGCTCTGCTTTTCTCTAGTAACATGATTCTACTATTAACCTGAGGTAAGAAAAAGGCCAATCCTTTGAAGGACTAAGAATCACTATGTACTAATCCACCCTCTGTTAACCCAATGCTCCAAGGTCTTTCTCAATTCTTTTGTGATGACTGGTCCAACATTCCAGTTGATTCACATTCACTGTGACCCTACAGGACAGAGTGGAACTTCCCTTTAGCCTTTCTAAGAATATTCTCTTTACTGGGGGTGCAAACTCAACAGTGACTCTGAGGGAGAAATGTGGGCAATCTTCTCCTTTGAGAAAACCTGCTGGAAGGTCAGCTCTAAGTCAGTTCCAACTCAACAGCAATGAGTCTGAGAGTAATCTTCATTAAAGCAGACCGCCACATCTTTCTCCTGCAAAGTAGCTCCTCAGTTCAAAGTGCCCACTGGTTAGCTGCAGTGTGCAGAACCACTCTACCGCCAGGCTTCTTTGTGACTGTGAAGAGCCATTAATCTGGACCCAATGTTTACTAACAGTAATCTTAATGACCTCATTTCTCCCACTTGAAAACATAAGTGAAACAAACACAGGGAGTCTCCCTTTGGGTTACTCACGAAATCTGTTCCAGAGTGTATATGTAAGTCAAATGGGTAGGTAAATTGGAATAGGTACTCACAGTTCTTATTCAGTCCTTATTGAGTGCAAACAAAATCTTGATCTTTTTCAATGTCTTAATGGCTACTTGTGTAACATGTGAGGTGATTGTGAAGAATTTATTGTGAAAAGGGATTGGTCCAATTGTACCATAGTGAGAGGAAATTTACATAAATTTGATGCTTGTAGCCTGGGAATTTACTAAACTGTCCTTAATCCCTCTAAGTTTATTTTTATCATTTGTAAGATAAAATAACTGGGGTAATGGGAGTGTGTCAGAATCAGTGAGATGAACTGACATCCAAGCAGATATATGCACACCATGTTTATTGCGGCTTTGTTCACAATAGCAAGCAAGGAGTTGGAAACAACCTAAGTGCCCATCAACAAATGACTAGATAGAGAAGCTGTGGTATATTCATATAATGGAATACTATGCTGCATTGAAAAACAAGGAACTCATGCAATATTATGTAAAATGGGTGACTCTGGAGGACATTATTCTGATTGAAGTATCTCAGTTACAAAAGGACAAATATTGCATGGTGCCACTGT
>NW_006399826.1:6217185-6220192 GCF_000299155.1 Elephantulus edwardii
TGGGGCAATGAGGGTTGGTGTGTCAGAATTAGTGAAACTGGCTCAGGACAGGACAAGGTTCTGACTTCTTCAACTCAGTTCTATTTAGTCCAGTGATATAGGGAGTTGCACTATCAATCCAAAAGCTCGCATTTTGAAACCACCAGTTGCTCCACCACAGAAAAAGGAGAACGTCCTTCCTTGTGATTTACAGGAACCCACTCTTGGGCCAGCTGAGAGTCAGTTTTGATTCAATGGTATAGAACGATAAACTACAGCTATTTAAGGTTCTATTTCTAAATAACAAATTTATTCACCTATACCCTTTTCTTTCTCCTACCTTCCTAGTCTATAAGACAGGTTTAGCACTTGTTATCTCCCTAACCTGCACACATACACATATATACAGATACACATTGCTATAGTTGCATTTGTTGTGTGTCCTTTTTTTCTTCTTTGAGTAAACAATTCCTGTGTTTTCACCGTCTGTTTCCTCTTGTTATTGCTCTGTTCCTGTACTCTGTCAGAGATGTTTAGTATGTAAACTTTCAATTTTATCATGATGAACTTGTCATTTAAAATAGTAGTAGCATATTTTTATAAAGTTTTCCCTTTCAGAACTCTGTGTTCAATCATTGAAATGATACAAAATAATTACGATGTGCAGGCCAGCTTCACAAATACCTGTCTTGGATCATAGTCACTAGTCTCTCTAGTATTTATTGCTTGTATATACATATTTGTTGTTCTTTTTTATGACTGAATTATTTTATGGAAATACTTCTATATGCATTTCAGAGCCATGCTGCAAATTCTATAAAGTAACTCTGAGAGATTTTTTTTAATTAGAATGACATTAATACATTGTTTACTTGAAAAGAAACTGATACTTTGGTAATATTGTATTTTCCATTTTATAAATACAGAGTGTGTTTCTATTTTATTTAGGCCTCAGTTAGATTTGTTTCCTGACCAGTGTTATATGTTTTTTTACCACGCAGTTCTTGTGACTATTTCATAATGTTTGTTGTTGTTGTTGAGTGCCATCAAGTTGGAACCAACCTGTAGCTGAATCTCCAGTGGGTTTGTTCGTCCTTCTCCTGTGGAGCAGCTGGTGGATTCAGGATTGTAGAGCAATTTCATACCACTAGGCCACCAGAGCTCCCTATTTAGGTCCCTATACGAGCTACCTAATATTTAGGGAGCTCCGGTGGCCTGGTGGTAAGGAATTGCCCTGCCAACCCCAAAGCATTCATTTTGAATACAACTGCTCCTCTGTAGAAATATGAGCATTTGTCTGTGAGATTAAACTGCCTCTGAAAACCCTCTAGAGGGTTAACTAAGAGTTGGTTTTGACTCAAGAGTACATCATAACAACAATATTTAATGAAGGAGCTCTGATAGGCTAATGATATGGTACACATTTATAATCCAGTAGTTACTAATTGGGACAAAGATGAGCTCACCACTCCTATGCAATTTAATGCCTCTGAAAACTAGAAGGCCAGCAAGGTGTTGGTTCAGACTCAACAGCGCACAACAAAATATTAAATAATATTTACAATTACAAGATTTAGTACTATCTCTTTAATATTAACAAACAATTGTTTATTTCTCCTATGTGGATGAGACTAATTTTTTGTTTGTTTTGTACTTTGTACAATGTTCAATTTACTAAATCTAGACACTTTCTTGTACATCTTTTACAGTTTTTCTAGGATTCAGAATTTTTTTTTCTTTCTTAATAAAAATAACGATATAACCTTTTCCTACTTTTCTGCATTGGCTAAGACCTCTAGTAGAATGTTGAATAAGAGTGATAGGCATGATAGATAAAAAAGAAACAATGATAGTCATGGTAAGATACTTGGTAATCTTTGTGTTCTGTTAGTTATTGGCTTGGTTTGTTTCCTTTTTGGTCTTGATTTTTCAGATATTCTTTGTTTGCTTTTGGTTTGGAAAAAAAAACTTTAAAATTGTATTTTTCTATATTTTTGCTCTTCTTTTTGTTATCTTTCAAAAATTCAAAATACATTAATCATGTTACAAAGTAGATGCTAAGCTACTTCCTCATGCAATCTTGTTAAAGTTGTCATTAATATCCAAAGACAAAGACACTTGAAATCAATCTGCATGATTGTTTTTGTTGCTGATGTTGTCTTACAGTTATTCCCCCCCCAAAATTTTCTGATATTAAAACTAAAATATAGTTGTAATAAATAATATTTGGAACTTATATAAATTATTTTTTGTAATTACTCAAAGATTCATGGCTTTTGAGTTAGAACTGACTCATACCTTAACAAGTTAACAAGTTTTCAGAAGCTATAAATCACACAAAATGAGATTGCCTCTGTTTCTCCCATTTAATCAATTCTGAATTCAACCCACCAGGGCGGTGTCACATCTGGGTTAGCAGTGACCTCCCGACTGACCAGTTATGGGGAAAAAATGAAAAACTGAATAAAGAATTCTGCTCAATTTCTAATAATGTTATAACTAATAATGCAATTCAATGTAGAAAGATTTTACAAGCCAATTTCTTTGTTACTATTTATATACTCTAAGATATATTTGAGCAATTTGCTATACTTTATTACATGTTGCTTGATTATTAAGATTGATAACAAAGGTACAAATATAACAGCAATTGATTGTGTAATTCTTTCATAATGAAATAGACAAGTTAATAGTTTAAAACGTGAAGTAGAGAAAATGCTACTCCTTGATTCTTGTTTCTGACTCATTCATTGAAGGCTCTAATCTCAACTGACTCATAGTTGGTCCTCCAGCATGGATTCAAGAGACTGTAAATCACATGGAAAGAGATTGTTCATCCTTCTCTCAAGGTACTGGTGGTGAACTTGATCTTTCAGAAACCATGACCTTTGGTTTAACAGTGCAACTCCCTATGGGCTATGACATCAGAGCTCCTTACTACATATTAAGAAATGTATAAATAAACTGGTATAATAATAAAAAAGGTTAAATTTAGGGTTTTTAAAAAATTGTTGTTGTTGTTAATGTG
>NW_006399826.1:6221258-6223210 GCF_000299155.1 Elephantulus edwardii
AATAATAAATTAAAAAATAGAGAAAAAAAAAGAATCAGTGAGATGGGCTCAGGATAGGGCAGGGTTCGGTTCAAAGCTATCGTACGTAGGTTCGTAGGGTCACTATGAGTCACAGGTGACTAGACGGCACACTACAAGAAGATAAATAAACATACACATTTTATCAACAGATTCTAGTTTTTCTTCTGTCACAGACTACAAGCACAGTAGGTTAAAATATTAAAATACAGACCTAATTACTACTGTCATTTTGGAAGAATGAGGTAAAAAATAGTCATTACTTGGTCTGCTACTTGTTGCCAACTAATTACTTCTACAAAATTATTTTGCAAAACAACTTCCTTAGCACTTGCAAAGATCATTTCTGCATTTGTGTCGAATTTGTTCATATCAAATTGCTCCCCTTGCCCTACTGGGATTTTCATTTGTCTCTACTACCCATCTTAAATTATCATTAAAACACACACATACACTCCCTTAGGACATTAAGCATCATCATAATTTTGGCCCACACATCACCTCTTTAATCTGAACAAATAGATTGTTAAAATAGACCATAAATATTTGTGGAATGTGTGAGAGAATGAATAGGTGCAAAGCAGTTGGGCAATTGTTTCAGGAGTGCATATTTCACCATCCATTCCACTACACACCACTTCATATCTTTTGTGTTCTCGACTGCACTGATAATTCTACTCCAATGAAATCTCTCTCTTTCTTTGTGTGCCTGCGTGTCCTTGGACGTGCATGTGAAAAGGAAAGAGACAGTATTTTTCACAAGAGTCATAAATTATTAGAATCCAAGAAATTCTAGATACCTGAAAAGAGACCTCCTTTTGTGTTTTTAGTACCTTTCACAACTGGAGCCTAGTGGTAAGAAGCTGCACTACAATCCCAAAGATATGAAGTTCTAGGCCATCAGTTGCTTGAAGGGAGACAGATGGAAAATCTCCTTAAACGCCTCTGAAAACCCTCCTGAAGGTCAACTATGTGTTGATTCTGACTGTACGGTACACAACAACAACAAAACTGTTATTAAACCCAGTCAGTAAATATGGACAAAATGTTGTGCCTCACTGAGGTTCATGGCAAAGAAGGCCTAGTCAGGGCCCTAGTTATCGAGGCTGAAAGCATACATGTCCTCAATTTCATGTTTAATTTTATATATTCACACTGGGAATCAAGCTTAATCTTAATCTTAATCTTGATCTACATAATAAGCCTCCAATTTGAATTCAAGCTTAGCCCTCATGCTTCTGTTCGGTTTACCAATGCCACTTTCCATGCTTGGTGTCTTTTTCTACGTGCTGGCCCCAGGCGTAACTGAACTCACAGTATCTGCTGGCAATCCTTGAGCCTTGCTCCAAAGTCCAGAGGCTTTCTTCCCACTTGTCAGGATATCAGCACTTCATTCACATACCTCCTGTAGTCCCTTGTAGCTCAGAGTTCCTCTCCAGGCCTCAATTTTCTAGAGTATTTCCAGGACTGACAGGTTACCAAAGTCCTCATTTTGACCCTTTTCTGACACCTTCTACAGCTGCTAGGAAATACATAGTAGAGACAATTATCATAATTTTTGCTGAACCATTGTCATTTTTGACTCTGAAGAAACCTCATCTCTTTTCTTATGTCTTTAAAATAATTCAGTTAAACCACAACTATCTGAAACAGTGTCCTCTTCTTTAAGTAGTCCTGTTTTTCCTAGCCATTTCCAGAACATACACATCTTGAAAACGGGGAGTATGAATGCCAAAGCATACACACTAGAAACATGTTTTTGCAGGATAGGTTGAGAAGTTTTGCAGTTTAAAATGATGTCTTCAAATCCTGTTGGGGGGGGGGGGAAGAAAGAAAACAATTTTGACCCTGGAGCAACGAATTTCTCTCCAACATAAAGAGTTTTGTGATTAGAACTGTCCTGATTTGCTGAAAATACCTTTTTCAAAGGATTT
>NW_006399826.1:6223310-6230747 GCF_000299155.1 Elephantulus edwardii
GATACCTCAGAATCCTTACTTCTAAGGAGCAGCCTGCTTTCTCCTTCTCCAGGATGAATCTATTTGTCCGCCTAGGAGTTCATGGTGTATTCAACACTCTTCTCCAGCATGACATCTCAAAGGCAAATTAGACTTTTAAAACTTCTCCTTAGAAGTACTATCGTGCAAATGCATACCTGATAGCAACAACATTCTGAGGGCTCAAGTTGAAGTGGGATTTTTAAAATGTTTTGTTATTATGTGCCACTGAGTTGTCTGTGCCCAATAGCGACTCTATATACAGGAGCACTGAACCCTACCCTGTCCTGAGCCAGCATCATTTATTCTGACACACCAGCCTTCATTGCCCCAGTCACTGTATCAATCCATTTCACCCAGGGTTTTCTTCTCCTGTGTTGTCCCTCAACCCTTCCAAACGTGATGTCCTCCTGCAAGGGCTGGTGTCTCCTGGTCATGTGCCCAAAGCATGTGAGACAGAACATAAAAAATCCTAGCCTCCAAGGAGAGGCTTGGTTTTACCCTCGCCAAGACTAATCTATTTGTTTTCATATCAGTCCATGGTATGTTCAAGAATCTTATACAATATCACAATTCAAAAGCATTGATTCTTTTTCTGTCATCCTTAGTTATTGACCAGCTCTCTGATATGTAGCAAGTAATTGTGAACACCATGGACTGGATTAGGCACACCTTAGTCTCTTGACTGACATCTTTGTTTTCAGTCCTCTGGAGAGGTCCCTTACAGCAGCTTTTCCAAATGCAATTCTTCTTTTGATTTCCTGACTGCTGGTGTTAAGAATGCTGTTGATTGTGGAGCAGAGCAAGCTGTAATTTTTAAGAATCTCAATCTCTTCTCCATGTATCATGTTGCTGTCAATCGGCCCAGTGGTGAGAATCTTTGCCGTCTTGATGTTAAGCTTTAAACAATGTTAAAGTCTGTAGTCCTTGACCTTATGCAGCAAATACTTCAGGTCCTCCTCAGCTTCAGCAAGCAGGATTGTGTCATCTGCATAATATAGGTTGTTGGTGAGTCTTCCTGCAGTACTGATGCCACATTCCTCCTCATCGAGCCCTGCTTCCTGGATGATCTGTTCTGCATACAGATTGAAAAGGTAAGGACACAGGACACTTTCCTGACACACTCCTTTCCTGATTTTGAACCATGCAGTGTTTCCATGCTCTGTTCTGATGACTCCTTCCTGGTCCAAGTGTAGGTTTCACATAAGAACTATCAAGTGTTCTGGGATTCCCATTCTTCTCAGAGTCAGCCACAGTTTATTGTGATCCACAGTCAAATGCCTTTGCATAGTAAACACACACATTCCTCTGGTGCTCCCTGCTTTCAATCCATTTGACATTGGCTATAATCCCTAGTTCAATAATCTCTTCTAAACCCAGCTTGCACATGTGCCAGTTCTCTGTGGATGTGCTGTTCCAGTTACTTCTGGATGATTTTCAGCAAAATATAGCTTCCATGTACTATTAATGATATTGTTCAATAATTTACTCATTCTGTAGAATCTCCTTTCCTTGGAATGAGAACAAATATGATTCTCTTCCAGTCAGTTGGCCAGGTGGTTGTCCTCCAGATTTCTTGGCACAACTTGGTGAGCACACCCGGGAGAGTATCTGTTTGTTGAAATACGTCAATTGATATGCTGTCAATTCCTGGGCCTTACTTTTTGCCAATGCTTTCAGAGCAGCTTGAACTTCTTTATCACCACAGGCTCTTGCTCATACATTGTTTCTTTAAATTCTTCTGTGTCAGCCAATTCCTTTTTGTATAGTGACTCTGTATACTCCTTCCATCTTCTTTTAATGTTTCCTGGATCATTTCATATTCTGTCCAAAGCATCCTTAAGCAATGCGACTTGAGGCTTGAATATATTTTTCAGTTCCTTCAGCTTAAGAAATACTGAGTGAGTTTAGCCCTTTTGATTTTCTGACTCCAGCTCTTTGCAAATTTCATTTTAATACTTTGTCTTTCTGCGCTGCCCTTTGAAATCGTCTGTTGAGCTCCTTAAATTTTTTATTTCTTTGTTTTGGCTTCTCCATCCTCTGGTGCAATATTCAGAGTCTTATCTTAGAAAACTAAAGTGTGATAGACTGGACATAATAAAGTGTCGTGGTCAGGTTATGCTAATGCTGCCACCATGGCTGATATCCTTGGAGATGTACATGTCTTTCTTAAGGGAGAACACTAAAAGTGTCTCTTTAATGGATGTGTGAACCATTCATTTGACTTGTGTGGTCTGTAATCTTTGGCTGAAAATTCATCTATGTGACATCATTTGGAAGTTATCAGACAATATATTCTTTCTTTCCTGCTTGTACCATTGAAAATAGTATCCACAACATGTTGGTGTGCCCATTATGCTGCATCTAAGTCTGTTTTAAAAAAATGTGTGAGAAGTTGCGATTGGGAATAAAGCTCTTTGTGATTCATGTGAAAATTTTGAAACAAGAGGAACACAATACAGACTGTTTTGTCTGATGTCTGTGATTTCACTTTTCTGTGCGATTCATACTTTTGATGTGATTAACTTGAGGGAAGATTAACAGGAAATTAGTTTTACACCACAGTACCTGTAGACTAAAGGCTTAATTCTCGACAAGGTGGTAATAAAGCTGGAAGCACGAAGATAGTTTTTTTCTGCCTGAGGAACACAGACACCTAGTAGAGCATGCAATTGAAAAGCATTTTAAAATGAAATGAATATGAAATTACACTTTAGAAAAGAGGTAGGTTTAAGAGGATGACAGAGAAAGGAGATCAGGCATATAACACAGGACTCTACAAGAAGACAACAAGAGAGTGATGTTGAGTACACTAACAACCTTCATTCTGAATTCCAGACCAGATTAAGATCCATTTAGGAAATGGAAACCATGTCTGATTATGCCAAAGTGAAAAGTCTCATATCTGCCACTGCAGAAGAGTTAAAGGTACCCATTTCCAGAACTGACTACCATTTATGATGACATTTCTAAGAGTGAACTTTTAATAGTAACATTAAGGTTGAAAAAGCACTTGTATGCAAAAGGGACTCACAGCAACCCTATGTACAACAGCCCTAAACTCTGCTCTATCCTGTGCAAATCTTTTTGTCTCTGACTCACCTACCCCCCATTACCCTAGTCACTGAATCAGTCTATCTCATCAATGGTCTTCCTCTCTTGTGCTGTCCCACCACCCTCCCAAGCATGATGTCCCTCTCCAAGGACTGGTCCCACCTTGCAACATGTCCAAAGTATGTCAGATGAAGCTTCAGAACCCTTGCCTCCTAGGAGCAGCGTGGTCTGACCCTCTCTAGGAAGAACTTGTTTGTTCTCCTAACAATCTATGATATATTCAACACTCTTCTCCAGCACCACAGCTCAAAGGCATTGTATCTCCTTCTATCATCCCTAGTCATTTTCCAGCCTTCCTAGCATACCAAGTAATTGCAAAGATTATGGCCTGAATCAGGCACACCTTAGTTAGATTGACATCATTGCCCTTCAGTGTATGTGTGTGTGTGTGCATGTACATATGTGTGTATATATGTGTGGTGTGTGTATGTGTGTGTATATATATATATAATGATATGCAGAATTGAAAGGAACTTTGGAGACTTTCTCTTAATCCTTTCACTAATCCTAAATTATGTCTTATGCACTTTCAGTCTCTTGCTTCATTTGAAAGGAATTGTTCCAAAGTGAAATAAGAAAAATCCCACAAAAATTACTTCCAGTTTTTCATAGCATAATTAAGGCTTTCTGATCTTGCAGTAGTGAAACGGGGAAGAGGCATCAGTTTTAATGTAGTGACTCACAAGTTTACAGCTTTGATGACTAGGAAAGGGAAGTTCCAATTCAGTTGAGAGTTCTCATTTATTCAAAGATTTTCACTGAAACACTCATGCATTTGTTCTTGTTTAATTTTATGGTATTATTCCATTTCTTTGGATATTTCCATATGGATTTTATTTTCTTATGCATTTGTTTACCACTACTTCTACATTATTTGGCTGCTATTAATTATGCAAACCAAACACACTGAGGTATCTCATGGAATGGTAAAGTAAAATTGTAAAATTGCCATAATTTTGATGTAGTTCTTAAACATTTCAACTTTGAATTCTGTTGTTTCCTTATTGAATTTTAATTTTAGCCATATGAAACTACACTGATGTAAATACATTTGGGATATGCATATGATATTGTAATTTAAAATTGTAATTTTAAATTTGCTATTTTTTATGTTACTGCTACTGCCATTATATTTAATGTATAGGAATTAAGTAAGCGTAGAATTGGTACAGGGAGCTCTGGTGGCCCAACGGTAAGAAACTGCATTGCAATTCCAAAGGCATGTGATTCGAGGCCACCAGTTGCTCCATGGGAGAAGAATGGGCAGTCCCCTTCTGAGCAATTAACTGCCTCTGAAAACCCACTGGAGGGTCAGCTAGTGGTAATTTCTGACTCTAAAGTACACAACAACAACAACAGTGTTGCTAAAAACACATTAACTAAGAATTCTGTATAGTATTACACAAGAAAAGGCAGTAGCATGGTGGTGATGATGGTGAAATCATGAGTAATTGTACTGAATGACAGCAACTCTGGTGTTGCCATGTACTAGACATGGAATTTCTGGTATTCATCATCTTTTTTCTTTAATTCTTCTTTTTTCCCCAGTGGTGTGTGTGTCATGTTCGTACCAAGGTCAGAAAATTCAAATGTACCAGCTACTCCACGGGAGGGAGAAAAATGAACATTCTTTTCCCATAAAAATTTCCAACCTAAGAAATTTGAGCTTTGAGCCAGCTTTAACAATAGTGGGTGTGAGAAAAAACAAACAAACAAATAAAAAACACAAAAAAACAAAAGAAAAACAATAGTGGGATTGGATTTTAGCAGACTTATAATTTATAATTCATGACATCCACCCATTAACTGTGTGAATCAATAAGGTTTAGTATATTTGTACAACCAATATAACAATTCAATTTTAGAATATGCTTATCATAATAAAAAATTATACCTCATTGCAGTCTATTACGATATTTTTTTGTTGTTGTTGTTGTTGTTGAGTACCATCAAGTCAAAACTGACCCATAGATGACACTCTAGCAGATTTTCAGAGGCAGTTAATTGCGTGGGAGGAGATTTTCCATCTGGAAATCACTAAGCAGATACTCACTTACTCTTACACAATTTGAGGGTAGGAACAGAACAATATAAAATAAAATCTATTCATTGCCCCATTGAAATTGAAATTTTTTACAGAAAATCAATTGACCGCACATGTAAAGATTTCTTTTCATATTCTCAATTCTGTTCTATTGACCTATATGTCTATACTTATGCCTACATCATACTGACTGTTTCTGATTCTTTGTATTTCCATGGTATGTTTATATTCAGCTTGTAAATATCTGCCAAAAATATGTTCGGATTTGATGGAGAATGTATTGAATCTTTGCTAGTGGTTCAAATCTGCCAACTGTTCTCTGGGAGAAAGGTGGACAATACCTTCCTGAGTAGTGGACAGTTTGAAAAACCCTCTGGAGGGTCATCTAGGAGTCAGTTCTTACTCCATGGCAGTGAAGGCACACATGCTTGTGAGCTATACATTTTCAGTTATTTATATTACTGTTCTTATGTAGTCATTGCAATGTTTCTTTCTGGTTGTTCTCAGAGTATTTTCTTTATTAAATCATTCCAAGCTCTAAATGATTTCCACAAATTCATTAAGTAAATTGAGAGTCAAACAATTAGAGGCCTACAAACAGGATAGTATTACCAGCTAGGTAAGCATTAGTTAGAATAACCAATCATGTAAGGTCAAAAGGGTGGCACTTTCTCAAGTTTAAAACTCAGGTGGTAGTAAGGGATATGATTAAAGGATTCATGAAAATGAAAACCGCAGGGAAGAGGTAGGGAAAGGGTCATTACAATGTGGGTATCTCAATTACCACTAAAAATAATGCATGAATGAATTGAGTAGAAGACCAATTTCTTTTTCATTCAAATCATAGTTTAAACAAGAAAATTTTTACTTAAAGCCTCTTAGCTTAAAGGAAAAATATAATAAACTTGCAAAGATAGAAAACAGAGACATATTGTTTTTGAATTTTCCTTGATCTTCACTCTACAACAGACTGAAACAAGAGAGCAAAAGCAAAAATTTACGGTTGAACTTTTCAAGAAATATAGGCAACAATGTTTTCTCATATACTCCAAATTACAAGTCTGTAGGGGGGAAAAAAAAACACCAACAAGTAAAAATCTGTACAATATTAGAGACTGTAAAGAGAGATGTAGAAGAAAGCAATGGGGAATTTGACAGACTCGAGAACAGAAAGACTCAAAAGCTAGCAGATATTCTCTGGAAAGTTCGTAAGGTTAGTTTGAAAACAAGTCGCTAAAAATCACGGGAGTTCTGTTCACTCCACTGATGGGTTGGCACAGATGGGATGTGAGACATAAAGAACCTGGATAGTTTAGCCCATGTGGGAATTTTAAAAAGACCAGGCAAGAGTCCCTTCTAGTCAGGAATTCCTGCTGGAAAGTTGAAGGAGGGGAATAATATTGTTCAAAATAACAGCAAATTTTAGCAAGAGAGAAGGGAACTCTGGTGGCCTAGTGGCAAGAAGCCATGCTGCAATCCCCAAGGCACGCTGCTTGAGGCCAGTAGCTGCTCTGCGGGATGTTATTGTTTTATTCCTTGAAGTTACCTGCGACTCATAGCGATCCTATGTCCAACAGCCCTAAACCCAGCTCTATCATGTGCCAGTCTCACTATCTCCAAGACACCTACTCCCATTACCGCAATCACTGAATCAATCCATTTCATAGAGCGTCTTCCTCTCCTGCACTGTCCCTCTACCCTCCCAAGCATGACATCCCTCTCCAAGAACCAGTCCCTCCTTACAACATGTCCAAAGTATATCAGATGAAGCTTCAGAATCCTTGCCTCCAACAAGCAGCCTGGCTACACCCTCTCCAGGACAAAGTTGTTCATTCTCTTAGCAGTCCGTGATATATTCAATAATCTTCTCCAACACCACACCTTAAAGGCATCAATTCTCCTTCTATCATCCCTAGTCACTGTCCAGCTCGATGAGGCATAGCAAGTGATTGGAAAGACCATGGCCTGTATCAGGCGCACCTTAGTCTACAGACTGACTTGGAGGGATAAGGGAGGACAGTTTCCTCCTGTGTGATTAACTACCTCTGAAAACTCACTAGAGGGTCAACTACGGGTCATTTCTGACTCTCTGGCATAGAACAACAACAACAGCAATAGAGAAAGAGGAGATTTAGAAAATTGAGGGAGGTGGACAGAACTAGAATCTGTTAGGAAGGAAACTATTTTAACTAATAACATGAAAACAATAGAGGAAGGAACTCTTGGAAGTTAGAAAAACTATTTGTATAATGTCTCTATCT
>NW_006399826.1:6230847-6233932 GCF_000299155.1 Elephantulus edwardii
TGAGAAGTTTTGCAGTTTAAAATGATGTCTTCAAATCCTGTTGGGGGGGGGGGGAAGAAAGAAATCTATTTTGACCCTGGAGCAACGAATTTCTCTCCAACATAAAGAGTTTTGTGATTAGAACTGTCCTGATTTGCTGAAAATACCTTTTTCAAAGGATTTTGGTGTGCTTCATATTTAAGCATTATTCATGTTAGCAGGGAAATTAAATTCCTCAAATCCTATTTAAGGCTGGGGCTGGTGGGAGGGGGAAAGAGGGCAGAGGGGATTTACCCACTGATGCTAAGGTGAAAAACAGAGAGCATGACTTGCAGCTGTTCAGCTCTGTCTTAAACAAGAAAACAAACCTCCTAACCAGCCACCAGCAGCACCTTCCCTATGGTTCCCATAGCAACACCTCTATCCGCTGGTGCCCACAATGTCCCTACTGCTGCCCACTAGTTGGATTCATTGGCACCAGCTTCCCTTGCCAGCTCTTGTCAAAACTTATTAGAATGAGAATCCCCCCGCCCAGTAACACTAGTGGGAGAATAAAGCAAATACATTTTTTTTCCACCTGAGATATCTTTCAACTCTTATGCAAGTCAGTGTATTAGCTTTTGTGAGGTGGAACTCCCCGCCTGGACTGATGGTGTCCTGCCCGCAGCCATACTCACACTGATATGAGGTCGAAGCAGTGACCCAGCAGGCTCCTCTGACAAGCTTTCCTTGCCCGGGGCCTTTGTTCCATCTTGCTACCCAGCTTTCTGAGGCTCTGCAAGGGAAGGAAAGAGTTAGCCCAAGGAGCAGGTATTGTGGTCCTTCAGGTATCATCGGCCAATGGGAGCAACTACAGGTGATGTAATGCTCCTGACTCCTCCACCTGGAGGGTTGGAGGGTGGAGATTTGTGTGGTTTGGATTTTTGCTGGCCTGTGGTGAGCTAATTCCCCCCTCCCTCTCTAGCTATTTATGTACTGGCACTTAAGTTCAGGTTTTCTCGAGAATGAGAGGATGCTGCTGCTTTTGAGACAGGATTCAGAGTAGAGCCAGACAAGCCGGATAAAATAGCAAACTTTTTGCTCATAATCCCATGCTGTGGTATGAGGTGGCTTTCAGAGAGTTTCAAGTGATGTTTTTTTCTCTCAACCCAGCTGACCTCAAAGAAAAGGTAGTATACATTTCCTGATGTGATGACTGCATGTCTTCAGTTTTATTCAAAGATGCCTATTAAAAAATCTACAATGCTAATTGAAGGTGAGTGATCCTGGAATTCTACGGTTACTAACCATTTAGTTTTCCAAGGTTTGAGACATTTCCCAGAGAGCAGAATTTGTGCACTAAAATTTGATAGGTATGATATGATTACTTTCTCAAATTACAGAATAATGAATAGTAGGAGGAAAACAAAATGTTACCATAAACTTTGTTGAGTATAGACATTCAAGAAGAAGCAGTTATACAGTCATAGAAAGTTAATAACTTGGTTCTCTTAATTCAAAATTTGAAATATATGTTCCATATCAATTTCGTGGTGACTTCAAAAGGAAAAAAAAACACACCCAACACCTGTTTTTCTATTCATTAAACATAATGTATACCTCTTTGCAATGGTTTTGATGAAAAACAGAGTTGCCAGTATATAGTGGTGGCTGGATCTGACCTACACAACTCCACAAAGTAGAAGAATCCACAGCACCAAGCTGATTCTTGGGGTCAAACATATCCCAATCCTCCCGGAACCTATTTCTACCATTTCTGATAGTAACTGTCCCTCTTGCATTTCCTGCAGCTATACAACCAGGCCCACTAATCCTTTGCAATGGCCACACAGGACTCAAAGGCAATACTGAGGATTATTGGATTTATTACTATGAGGGAGTTAATAAATCACAATTCAGGTAGTAAAAATTCAAGGTATAATTCTTCAGTGAGGATAGATTCTCAGTTATGGTTTCAAGGGTCTCTGACCTTCATCCTTGTGGCTTTGGGCCATTGTCACAATATCCACTTAGTCCTGCCATTTATGGCTTCTCTCCCAGCTCTCCAGTAAGCCTGGCACAGACTCTCAGGTCTGGGACCATGGGGTGACAGTTCCAGTTAAACTCTGTCTCATGTAGGTCTCTGGATCTTCACTACTTCTGCTGCTGAGTCTTGGTCAGTCTCAGTCTGTCTATCACAAGGATCTCTGACCCAAAGGACACAGCCCTTTCTGTCTTTTATTTATTTATTTTTTATTGGCAGCGACATGCCTATTTTCTACCTTGGAACATGTTCAGTTTAAGATAGCAAGTAGGATCAATCTGCTCACTAGTAGTCTACACACCTAGTCACATGCTCCCACCCGAAAGGTGCTACTCACTTCATGTGAATGTGAATCCTTTTTTCACACAGTGCCATGCAGACATGTGAGGAAAGGCAAAGTCAATGGCTTAGGAAAGCCATTTTAACAGTCATTCTATTGCATCTCAATTTTGTGTCATAGTCATGAGAAGTGGTGCTGCCAACCCAAGGGCAGGCAGTTCAAATTCACCAGCAGCTCCACAGGAGAAAGATGGCCAATCTTCCTCTGTGTGATATACTGTACCTGAAAACCTGCTGGATGGTCAGTTCTGAGTCAGTTCTTACTTATATCCATATATACAACAAATTGAAACTAGTTGTTGTTTTATGCCTCTATCTGTTCGCTTCAAAAATAAAGTTTCGCTGGTGGCCTAGTCCTTAGTGGGTTGCACTGCTAAACCAAAGGCCATCTCTTTGGCAATTTGAATCCACCAGTCACTCAGCATAAGAAAGACGAGCAACATCCTCCCGTGCAATTTACAAAAACGCTTTGGACAATCTATTATGTGTCAGTTCAGACTCAAAAGCATTGAGTTTTCAAAAGAACATTGCTCCCCAATGAAGATGAGTTAAAGAAGATGTATGCATTGTATTTAACTGAAAAATAAAATCTTATGTGCTTTTGTGCATGTATCCTTTGGAGTACACCTTGATCATGATCGGACGTCTTGTTCTACCTTTTAAGGATTAATTTTCAAGGCCATTATCTCCTTGAGATGAGATAGGGTAAGGCTCCAATCGGTCTTCTATGTTGTTGTTGTTGTT
>NW_006399826.1:6236005-6244866 GCF_000299155.1 Elephantulus edwardii
TCCCTAACAGCAGACAACAACAGAAACAGAAAATATGAAAGTAAATATCACATCCAAAGTGAGTAACTTCCTGCCCTCCTTCTACATATTTTGTTGTTGTTGCTGTTATGTGCCATCGAGTCATATGTTACTCATAGCAATCCTATGCACAACAGCCCTAAACACTGCTCTACCCTGTGCCAATCTTATTGTCTCTGACATACTTACCTCCATTACCCCAGTCATTAAATCAATCCATCTCATTGAGAGTCTTCCTCTCCTGAGCTGTCCCTCTGCCTTCCCAAGCATGACTTCTTTCTCCAAAACCTGGTTAACCATCTCCACATATACACATACACAATACACAAAAAGTGAGATATTTATGACTATAGACGCATAACAACGTATGGATAGATCTATCTCACTAAGGAATAAAATAGCACAGCATCTCTGTTGTTGTTGCTACTGTGTATCATTGAGTCAGAACCAAACCAGAGCTGACCTTCCAGTGGGTTTTCAGAAGATGCTTAATCACACAGGAGAAAATGACCCATCTTTTTCCCCACAGATATCTGGTTGATCTGAACTGTGTGTTTTCAAAATTGTAGCATAGATCCTAACCACTAGGCCTCCAGAAACCATGCCTAAATATTATATCTAAATAACAATAAAAACCACAATGTACTATATAAAAAGAAGCTAAGAGATACTGAGGGATACATACTAAATATAAGTAAAAATCAGAAAAACTCAGAAACAAAAGAAAAGGATTTAGAAATTAAAAATATTGTAGTGATTGTAAAATGAATACTAAAGTAGCAAGTACATGAAAGAAAATTTTCTCAAAAAGAACTTCTTACATTTTTAAAAATTAAGAATTATATTAAAAAGTTTGTAAAAGATGTTGAAGACAAAGAAAATACAAAATATGTATAATAGTTGCTATTGAAAAAGAAATCTTATGCAAGAGAAACTAAAATTTATTATTCATGAATTTTTTTTTCTGAAATAAAACTTTAAAAATGTGCACTACTCAAAGAAAACAAGATACATGTGGAATATTGCTCCAAAATGGCCAACCCCAACATGCATTGTAGTTGTATTATAACTTTAAAGATAATGAATAAAACAAAAATATTTTTGGTATCTAAAACATAAAAAATATGTGATTTATAAGGAGAATAAAGTTAGATTACTATTAGGCTTTTTATAATGATCTTTATGCCAATTAAAAGTGTAGAATATTTAATACATATAAAGAAAGAAAATTAAACTTTTCACATCTAGCAAACTCTTATTTTAATATGACAATCATAGCCATCAAGTGGGAACAAACTGATAAATGATCCTCCAGTGGATATTTGAAGACTTTAAATTGCAGGAGAGGTTATGGTCCATCTTTCAACATTAGAGACAGTGATGGATTCAAAGCACCAGAGAAGCATCTGATTTGGTTTAGTAAAGCACTTTTTCATAGACTGCACCACCAGGGCTTCCCTTTCCAATACGTTGTTTGTTGTTGTTACATGTCGTCGAGTCACTTGTGACTCACAGTGACTCTGTTTACAACAGCTCGGAACCCTGCTCTATCCTGTGCCGACCTTATTGTCTCTGACACACCTATCCGCATTACCTCAATCACTGAATCAATCCACCTCATCGAGGGTCTTCCTTTCTTGCTCTGTCCCTACACCCACCCAAGCATGACTGATACTGGCTTGCAACATGCCCAAAATATGTCAGATGAAGCCTCAGAATCCTTGTCTCCAAGGAGCACTTTGGTCTCACCCTCTCTAGGACAAGCTTGTTTGTTCTAGCAATACGTAGTGTATTCAACACTCTTCTCCAGCACTATAGCTCAAAGGCATCAATTCTCTTTCTATCCTCCCTTGTCATTGTTCAGCTTGCTGATGTATAACAAGCAATTTCAAAGACTATGGCCTGGATCAAGCACAACTTTGTCTCCAGACTGACATAGTTGCTCTCAGTACTCTGGAAAGGTCTGGATATGTCCCTGGCAGCAGACTTTCCAAATGCAATTAGTCTTTTGATTTTCTGGCTGCTGGTACCAAGAGTGTTGATAGTGGAGCCAAGCAAACGAAAGCTGTTAACAATCTCAATCTCTTCACTGTTTATCATGATGCTGCCAATTGGCTCAATGGTGAGAATCTTTGTTTTCTTGATATTGAGCTTCAATCCATATTAAAGGTTATAGTCCTTGACCTTCTGTAGCCAGCCTTTCAGTTCCTCCTTAGTTTGAGCAAATGGAGTTGTGTCATCTGTATAACAAAGACTGTTGATCAGTCTTCCTCCAGTCCTGATGCCACATTTTTCCTAACAGAGCCCAGCCTCTCAGATAATCTATTCTGCATATGGATTGAAAAGGAATGGATAGGACACATCACTGGTGTACAACCTTCATGATTTTGAATCATGCAGTGTTTCCTTGCTCTGTTCTGATGACTGCCCCCTCGTCCAAGTATAGGTTTCAGTAAGCACAATCAAGTGTTGTGGGATCTCATTTTTCTCAAAGTTAACCACTGTTTTTTGTGATCCACATAGTCAAAAGCCTTTGCATAGTCAATGAAGCACAGAGACACGTCCCTCCGATAGTCTCTGCTTTCAGCCAAGATCCATCTAACATTAGCTATAATATTTCTAGCTCCACAACCTTCTTCTAAACCAAGTATGCACATGAGCCATTTCTCTGTTGACGTGCTGCTCCAGTCATTTTCAGAAAATTTTCTGCAGAATATTTCTTGCATGTGATATTAATGATATTATTTGATAATTTCCACACTCTGTTAGGTCACCTTCCTTTGGAATGGGAACAAATATAGTTCTCTCCCAATTAGTTGGCCAAGTGGTTGTCATTCAGCTGTTTTAGCACAATTTTGTGATCCAGTGCAGCATCTGTTTGTTGAAATATGTCAATTGGTATACCGTCAATTCCTAGGGCTTTGTTTTTTGCCAATTCCTTTAGAGCAGCTTGAACTTCTTCCTTCATCACCACAGACTCTTGTTCATACGTTGTTTCATGAAATTCTTCTGTGCCAGCCAATATTTTTCATTCTTTAGTCTTTATGTAAATCACTTTTAACTACTTGTTTACTGGAAGTTTCATGTATACTTATACATGTGCATAATTATATATTTATAAGTATATATGTGTATATACTTTGTGTATATTCATTAGGCTAACAGTACTTTTTAATTTTACATAATGATTTTTATATCTCATTATATTATTGTATTAAAATAATGAGATATAAAAACTATAATGCAGGTTATTGATGAGTCTCCCTTTGATCCTGATACCACATTCTTCTAAATAGAATCCAGCTACTCAAATAATTTGCTCAACCTACAGGTTGAATAGGTATGGAGAGAGAATACAACCCTGACATATTCCCTTCCTATTTGTAAAGCATGTAGTGTTCTCTTGCTCTGTTCTCACAACAGCCTCCTGGTGTAAGTATAGACTTCGCATGAACATAATTAACTTCTCTGGGATTCCAATTCTTCTCAATGTTATCTGTAACTTGTTATGATGACACATTCAAATGCCTTTGTATAGTGAATAAAGTATAAAGAGTCATTCTTCTGGTATTCTTTAATTTCTGCCAGGATCTATCGGAAACCAACAATGATATCCTTGGTGCTATGACCTCTTCTAAATCCTACTTGAACTTCCAAAAGTTCCCCTTCTATGTACTGTTCTAGCTGGTTTTGAATAATATTTGCAATATTTTGCTTGCATATGATAGTAATGATATTGTTTTATATTTATCACATTATGTTGGATCACTTTCCTTGGGAATGGTGCAAATATGGACTTTTTCCAGTCCATTGGCCAGATAGCCAAATTTCCTGTCATAGACTGGTGAGTACATCCAGGGCTGCATTTGTTAACTGAAACAAGTCAATTGGCAACCTGTTGATTCCCAGGGCCTTAAATAATCTTTTCTAGCCACAAGGGTTACTTATAATGGACAGGTTTTAAGCAGAGCTCCCAGATCAAGAAAGACTAGATTGCCATTCACTGCTTAAATAACAGACCTCTGAAAACTCTATGAACAGCAGAAGAATAGAGCTCAGACTGGAAGTTAGTAGAAATGAACAAAAATAATGGCAAACATCGTTTAATAATTGTAACACGAAATACGTAGCTTGAATGTTACAAAATTAAAAATTTTGAAAAATGAAATGTAACACATTAATGTTGACATTTTAAGAGTTAGATGAAATGGACTAGCTTTGGGAACTTTGAAGCAGATAGCGTATACTATGCTGGGAATGAAAAACAGAAGAAGAATGGTTTTGTATTCATAGTTAGAAAGTAAAATTCAAGTTCTATCCTGAAATAAAATGTTGTGAGTGATAGGACATTTTCCATACACATATGTGCAATTATTATTCAAACATACACTCATACATCTAAAGCCAAAGTGAAAGAAGTTTAAAAAAATTAACATCACTAGCAGTGTGAAATTGATTGAACATGAAGTCAAAATGCATTAATAAATATTGATAACTGGAATGCAAAGGATGGAAACAGTGAAGAAGGAATGTTGTTGTTGTTATGTGCCATCGAGTCACTTGCGACTCATAGTGACCCTATGTACAACAGCCCTAAACTCTGCTCTGTCCTGTGCCAATCTCACTGTCTCTGACACTCCCATCCCGATTACCCCAGTCACTGAATCAATCCACCTCATAGAGGGCCTTCTTTCTACTCCTGTGCTGTCCCTCCACCCTCCCAAGCATGATGTCCTTCTCCAAGGACTGGTCTCTTCTTACAACATGTCCAAAGTATTATTAGACGGAGCCTCAGAATCCTTGCTTCCAAGGAGCCACCCAGTTTGACCCTTTCCAGGATGAATCTGTTTTCCTAGCAGTCCATGGTACTCTCAATACTCTTCTCCAGTACCACAGCTCAAAGGCATTAATTCTCCTTCTATCCTCCTTGGTCATTGTCCAACTCTCTGACACATAAGAAGTGATAGCAAAGACCATGGTCTGTATCAGACACACCTTAGTATCCAGAGAGACACCATTGATCTTCAGAACTTTAGAGAGGTCCCTAACAGCAGCCTTTCCATTGTAATATGCCTTTTAATTTCCTGGCTACTGGTTCCAAGAGTGTTGACTGTGAGGAAAAGCAAACTAAAGCTGTGAACAATCCCAATCTCTTCACCATTCATCCTGCTACTGCCAATTGGTCCAGTGGTGAGAATCTTTGTCTTCTTGACATTGAGCCTCAATCCATATTGGAGGCTGCAGTACTTGACGCTCTGCAGCAAGCACTTCAGGTCCTCTTCAGTTTCAGCAAGCAGGGTTGTGTCATCTCCATAATGCAGACTGTTGATAGATCTTCCACCAATCTTGATCCCACATTTCTTCTCATAGAGCCCAACTTCCCCGATAATCTGTTCTTCATACAGGTTGAAAAGGTATGGAGAGAGGAGACACATCCCTGGCATACGCCCTTCCCAATCTTGAACCATGCAGTGTTTCCTTGTTCTGTTCTGATGACTGCCTCCTGGTCCAAGTATAGGTTTCGCATTAGCACGATCAAATGTTCTGGGATTCCCATTCTCCTCAGAGTCAGCCACAGTTTGTTGTGATCCACACAGTCAAATGCCTTTGCACATGGTTTAAGGCCACCAGCTGTTCCATGGGAGAAGGATGGACAATCTCTTCCTGTATGATTACTGCCTCTGAAAACCTATTGGAGGGTCAACTATGGGTCAGTCCCAACTCTAGGGTACACAATAACAATAATAGAAGAAGGAATAGCAGTTGGAAAATATGGGTTGGATGATAGACATGAGGCTGTAAATATAATGATTAAATTTTGTATTGTCAATGGTTTGTTCATTGAAAATACCTTTTTTAATAGACACAAATAACAACTTTATACATGGATCTCACCTGCTACATAGAAATCAGATTGACTACATCTGTGGAAGCAATCATTGGATAAGCTCAACATGAGCAGTCAAAACTAAGCCAGGTGCAGACTATGGATCAGGCTATCAATTGTTGTTGTTGTTATGTGCCATCGAGTCGCTTGTGACTCATAGTGACGCTATGTACAACAGCCCTAAACCCTGCTCTATACTGTGCCAATTGCACTGCCTCTGACACACCCATCCCGATTACCCCAGTCACTGAATCAATCAATCTCATAGAGGGTCTTCCCCTCCTTCGCTGTCTTTCCACCCTCCCAAGTATGATGTCCCTCTCCAAGGACCTGTCCCTCCTTACAACATGTCCAAAGTATGTAGACGAAGCCCTAGAATCCTTGCCTCCAAGGAGTATCCTGGTTTAACCCTCTCCAGGATGAGTCTGTTTGTTTTCCTGGCAGTCAATTACTCATGCAAAAATTCAAATTAAGGCCAAAGAAAATTAAAATAGGTTCATGAGAACCAAGATATGATTTTTAATCTATTCACCGGAATTTCAAGGAAGTCTTAAGAATCAGTTTGAAGTATTGAATATCAATGATTAAAGATTAGGTGAGTTATGGGATGATAACAAAGGTGGCATCCATGAAGAAAGCAATTGGCCAGTATAAAATATAAATGAAAGATTGTATAAAAGACAATGTATATGAACAAAATATAATGTAAAGAATTGTATGAAAACTAATAAAATATTTTAAAAATATAAAGGTCAGTACAAAGATGGAGGAGAAAGAAAACACCAAAATGAATGTGAGAAGAGACATTAAAATTGCACTAGACATAGAGAAGACAAAACAAAGGCAAAACATACCAAAGTAAAAAAGCTAAACAGATGATTTCAAAGGGTGGCTCAAGAAGACAAAACAAGGTATTATAATGGAATGTGGAGAGAGCTGGTACTGAAGAATAAGACAAGAACTTACTCTGAATTTCTCAAGCTGAAATAATTGAAAAACTATCTTAAACCTCAAATCACAACGTTGAAAAACGCTATGGGCAATATATTTAATGACACAGAAGGTATTAAAAGAGGATGGAGGGAATGTACTGTGTCAACAAAAAGAACTGATTGATTCTGAAAAAAATTGGGAAGTACCATATAAGCAGGAGCCAATGGTAATGATGGAGGAAGTGAAAGCTGCATTGAAGGCACTGGAAAAAAAATGAATATTGGTGCAGAAAATATAAGAGGAGGTAAGGGTTTAATATAGATGGACATATAAGTAAGATTTCATGAAGTTATCATATCCTAATAATAAGAAGCATTCTTAATTATGATTTGGAAATAATATGTTCTTTGAAAAAAAATCAGGAACATTTCGTGAAGAATAGTTGCATTCAGGAAGCATGATTTGGGATACCATCTCATTCGAGATGGCAAGGAAGCTATTAAAGGCCTGTAGAGTCATGCCAAAAAGAATCAGAACTTTTTCACATTCTCTCAAACCTGAAATTATTAATAGTATTTTTAAAATAAAATAGCTTTTCATCCTGAGTATACAAAGTAATCAATACTGTAATGAACAGTAAGGAAATGAAGGGTAAAATTAATAATTAAGACCTTTAGTCACCTTTTGAAACTTGAACAAAATTCCCCTCTGTGGCTCTACTTTCAGCCAGAAACTGGCCAATGAAGGGATCAATAAGACCAGAGAGTCACTCACTTTTAAGAATAATCTACCATCAAAGGTTAAAATGGCAGCATCTGTCCAAGAATAAATATCAGAGACAGGAAAAGGCATGATATAGAAAGGCTAACGAAATGAAGATTATAGGGAGAAAGTAAAAAGAATACAATTACACTTGGGTATTTTAATGAGTGTTATAAAACAATATATGTATGAGTGAGTGAATGGAAAATGAAATTAAATGTTTTGAGAATTTTTACAGAAATTACAATTTTACAAAATAGAAGAATAAAATTTTCTTTTTTTTAAACTTATAGAGCTCTACTGAGTAACTAACCTGTTGTTGTTATCTACTGTAGAGTCACCTTTGACTCATAGTGACCCTGTGTACATCAGGCCTGAAGCCTGGCCTCTCCTGATTCAGTCTCACTGACTCTGACATACTTAACCCCATTACCCCAGTAACTGAGTCCGTACATTTTATCTGGGGTCTTCTTCTGTGCTTTCCTTCCACCCTTCCAAACATAATGTACTTATCCAAGGACTGGTCCCTCCTGCCCATGTGTACAAACTAAGTGAGATGGAGCTTCAAAAGTCTAGCCTCCAAGGAGGAACTTGTGTCACCCTCTCTAAGACAGAACTGGATTTTTTTTTTCTCTTGGTGGCCTATGGTACGTTCAAGTCTCTTCTCCAGAACCAAAACTCAAAGGCATTCAATTCTTTTTCTGTCATCCTTGGTCATTATCCAGCTCTTTGATGTATAGCATATAATTGTGAAGACGAAGGCTGGATCAGGTGCACCTTAGTCTCTAGACTGATATTATTGCTTTCCAGTACTCTGGACAGGTCCTTGAGCACAGATTTTCTCAGTACAATTCCCAATGTTTCTGGATTTCCTGAATGCTGGTGCCAAGAGTGTTAATTGTGGAGCAGAGAACGCTGTAACTGTTAACATCCTCAGTCTTTTCTCCATGTATCATGGTACTGCCAATTGGCCCGGTGGTGAGAATATTTATCTTCTTGATGTTGAGCTTCAATCCTTATTGAAGAGTATAGTCCTTAACTTTCTGCAGCAAGTGCCTCATGTACTCCTTAGTTTCAGCAAGCAAGATTGTGTCATCTGCATAACGCAAACTGTTGATAAGTCTTCCTCCAATCTTGATTCACATTCCTCCTCATTAATCCCAAATGATCCGTTCTGCATAAAGTTAGAAAAGGTGTGGAAACAGGACACATCCATGACACAGGACACATCCCTGACACACTTCTTCCCTGATTTTGAACC
>NW_006399826.1:6246036-6260464 GCF_000299155.1 Elephantulus edwardii
AATAAAAATTTAATAAAAATTTAAAAAAGAGAAAAAGAAAGAGATAGGATCAAATTGGATCACTAGCCCAAAGTGAAACTCAGCAAAGTGAGATCAAAAACAGTGTGAGGCAAAAAAGTTTATCTTAAGAAGGCAGGAAATGAACTTAAAAAAATAAAATTTCTTTTTACACCAAAAAACAAAACAAAACCCAAATGTTCTGGGATTCCTCTTCTCCTCAAAGTTAGCCACAATTTGTTGGGATCTGCACAGTCAAATACATTTGTGTAGTCAGTGAAACACAGATAGACATTCCTCTGGTTTTTCTTAGTTTCAGCCAAAATACATCTGGCATTGGCAATAATGTGTCTAGTGCCACAACTTCTTCTAAAATAAGCTTGTATTTCTGGTAGGTAGTTGTATGTCAGTGTACTGTTCCCATCATTTTTGGGTCATCTTCAGCAGGATTTTGCTTGTTTGTGACGTTAGTGATATAGGTCTATAGTTTCCACATCTGTTGGATCACTGTTACTGTTTGTCTGTCTGTTTAATGGAAATAAATATGGATATCTTCTAGTCAGTTGGCCATGTTCTTGTCCTCCAGATTTCTTGGCACAACCTGGTGAGCATGTCCAGGTCAACATTCTAACTAACTACAAAGAAGCTGAATGAAAAAGAGGAAATGTTATGCGATAACACACACACACACACACACACACACACACACACGTAATAGTGTGTATACAAAATGTTGTATCTTTTAATTATCAGATAGAAATGAAAACATTGTTCTTACTATATTTAACTAATGAAAGAAAAGTTTGAAAATACTTCAAAAAATACAAAACTGCTAACAAGTACATACTGCAGTGGTTATTCTGACCATTCTAGTCAGAACAGATTCATAGCTGAACCCCCAGCAGGTTTTCAGAGTGAGTGAATTGCACAGAAGGAAACTGCCTATGTTTCTCCCACAGAGTAACTGCTAGAGTTGAACTGAATACCTTAAGGTTGGAAGCAAAACTCCTTACCACTAAGTAGCTAGATTTCCCAGAGCACTACTTACTTGTTTGATAAAATACTGTAATTCAACTATTAAAAAGGAAACAATTGAAATAAAAAATGCTCAAAGATATGGTTTTATAGCAAATGAGATACAATTGACTAAATAAAAACATAAGATAGATCTAAAGGGAATTATACGTGCTACAGTTAAAGAGGGAAGAAAAAAGGGAAACTTCCAATATTCAGTGTTAAAGAAAGATGAAATAACATCAAATGGAAGAAATACTTGCATATCCAGATTTGTTTAAGCATATTACTTAATATATCCAATAATCTGAATCAAGATAAATAAATTTACAAATTCATTCAAATTATAGAGAAGTTGAAGAGCACAAATGACAAAAATCTTGAAAGCAGCAAATGTTCAACTTTCAAAAGAGCAGTGGCTAAATTGTCACCTTTTTTTAAAAAAAAGCAGCAATATAAACAAAAAAAGACATTTACTAATAACTTTGTTGTTGTTTGATTCCATTGAGTAAGGTCTGATTTATAGCAGTACTATGTAAACAGTGAAATATTGTCAGATTCTGTTCCAGTCTCACAACCTCACAATCTCTGCTATGTTTAAACCCATTGTTGCAGTTGCTCTGTCAATCTGTCTTGTCTAGAATCTTCTTCTTTTTTTTAAACGATTGTCCACTTTCCCAAGCATTATATACTTTCCCAGTAAAATAATCATGGGTTTTTTAAATTATTTTTTTTTAAATTTTTTTATTTTATTATTGTGTGTGTGTGTGTGTGTGTGTGTGTGTGTGTGCGTGTGTGCGTGTGTATACCCTCAAATCAGATCTGACTGGTACAGGAAACAATTGCTCTCCTTCTCCAGCAGAGCATCTGGCGGATTTGAACCATGTACCTCTGGGATTGCAGTGCATCTTCTTCCCACTAGGCCACCAGAGCTCCCTCATGTTTGTTTCAACTTTAGGGTAACCATTTAAAAAAGCCATAAAGGGCATACAATTTCTAAATGGGTAGCAGGAACACTGAAATAAGAAGGAATATTCAGTCATTAATGCACAGAATGAGCAGACAAAAATATTAAGAGGAATATGGAAGATTTAAGCAATATGTACGAGAAAGGACTTACTGGACAAATTTGGCCCAGCAGAATGAATCTGAAATAAGGTAAAATAAATTCTTTTGAATCTTTCATGGAATCTTTACTACATTTGGCCACGTTATGTGCTATAAAGCCATTCATAAGAAATAGATAGAACTCACATAGAACATAGTCATTGATTATAATAACATTAAGCTAAGTAGTAACCAAAATATTAACCAATAGAACATCAGTAAAAGAAAATGGTATTTAATTATCCATAGAAATCATGATGGAATATAGAAAACATGCTGGACCGAATAATAAAAATATGTGAAATGTGTGACATACATTTAAAAAGACATTTGTTGTGGTTGTTAAGTGTAGCCGAGCAGCCTACAACTCGTCACCCTGTGAACAGCTGATGTAAGTTTGCCCTATCTTGTCCCACCCTCATGATCTATTATAGACTTAAGCCTTTGCTACAGTCACTGCATCAGTCTATGTGGTTGGGGTTCTTCCTCTCTTTCTTTTACCAGAATGATGTCCTTCCCAGGATCTCCTCTTCCTGACAATATGCCCAAACTATATGAAACCAAATTTTACTATCCATGCTTCTAAGGATCACACTGGTTAGAGTTCCTCTAAGACAGACTTGTTCATTTTTTTAGCAGTCCAAAAATATTCACTACTCTTCCCTAACAACACAACTCAAAAGCATAAATTCTTCTGTCATCCTGATTCATTGTCCAACTTTCAGGTGTTTAGAAAAGAATACAAAAACCCATGGCTTGGCTCTGGTACATAATCTATAAACTGGAGTCCTTACTATTTAGCACTTTGGAGAAGCTCTTGACAGCAGCTTCTCCCAACAATGTATTTTGATTGACTTGCTCTTTTAATGACTTACTCTGATTGACTTTGGATCCACGTAAAATGAAATTGTTGACAACTGAAATCTTTTCCTCATCTATCATGCTGATGTCTCTTGGTCCAACAGTGAGGATTTCTGTGTTCCTGATGTTGTGATGCAATCCATATAGAAGGTTGTAGAGTCTGGAAAGTACAGGATCATGTCATTAATGTGAGGCATATATAGACAGAATTGGGTGAAAAAATATGAACTGATGAAATAAAACACCATCTTAAAAAGCCGAACAATGGAGCCTTTTTTATTTTTTATGAATAATAACTTTGACTTAATATAATATTTTGACTAAGACCAATTAGTGGGATGAACAAGCTACTCTCCTGCAATTTACTGCTTCTGAAAACCTGCTGGGTTGGTTCTGACTCAACAGCACACAACGACATAACAAGACCAATTAAGATAAAGAGGAAACTATATGATGGAAGTTTCTGGTAGTTGGAATTATAAAAGAAAAACTGAGAGATGATACAGACATTAATAAAATAAGACTGAAGGAGCTTTGGTGGCCTAGTGGCAAGAAGCTGCACTGCCATCACGGTTCGAATCCACAAGATGCTCTGCCGGAGAAGAAGGGGCAATCTCCTTCTGTACCAGTCAAATCTAATTTAACGGTACACACATAAAAAATAATAAAATTTTAAAAATAAGACTGACAATTAAACAGATACAAAATAAAACAGGCAAGTTGCTTGAAATTCATACATTTCTAAAGAAAGCAAGCTCATCAAGGCCTTATGGACCTTATGAATGCATTGTCATTTAATAGATTCTGACTCATGACCACATGTCATTTTATATGTCCTCTCAGAGATTTTTTTTCTGTCCAATGTGATACTCTCATAAGTTGAGTCATGCCTTCTTCCTTTGCCTCTTTATAAGCCATGATCTGTTACTGTAAGGAGTCCACATCATTACAGGCACTGCATTTCAAAAGAAAATATTTCACTAATCAAAGGGTCTGTGGTTCAAATACATCAGCCTCTCTGAATGATAAAGATGGACAGTTTCTTTCCCTAAAGATTTAGACTCTTGGGAACCAGATGTTCACTATTGACCAGAATAGACTCAATGGCAGTGGCTTTGGTCTGGTTTTAGCTTGGACTGTGATGGCTAAGAGTGGGTAATATCCTCCGTGCCATTTTCAAACTTTGAGACACTTCTGGAGAGTCCACAGAGTCGGTTCTGACTTGCATGGGAAAAAAAGATTATGATGATCTGGAAAAGAAAGCTTTGCCAGTCTCTACTCCTGGTCTGCACTCTTCCTGACTCTACAGACTCAGTACAGAATTACAGAAGACTTTTCTAAAATAAGAAAACAAACAAGAACACAGGCTATGAGGTAAGGAAAAGGAGTTAGCCTGGGTAGAAGAGAAAGTAGCAGAAGTGCCACAAGAGGGTATTAGAGGTTGAAGAATAAACTGAATTTGCAGGAAAGAAAGATAACATTTTGCAAAATGCTGAGATGACTGAACAAAGAGAGGAACGTGGGTGGATCAGGGTCAAAAATACCCAGCTCTGTCTCATGTTGGTCACTCCAAGATATGGTGGGTATGGATTCAGTAGTCACCTTTTTAGCAGAGGTGCAGACTTTTTTCATCATTTAGAGGTGATATTGATAAAAAAGAATAAAAGAAATAGCCACTACAGAACACTTGTTCTCAGATAGTTGAAACATTTGAGGTTATTCTATTATGTGAGGTACAAAGGAAAATAATTGTAAACTATAAGCTTCCCATATCATGTGATGTTTCAAATTGTCTTTTTTATACTTTACCAAATTGTTTTTTGTTTTGTTTCTAATACCTAAAAAAGTCGACTCTCTTTTTTAAATCAAATTTTATTAATTTTAATGAACATTTACAGAGATTTTTGGTTTCCATTCATTCATTGTTTCACTATTTTTCTCTACCTCCCCCCAGTTCATTCCTCTTTTTCCCCCACTTGAGAGTCTGTTTTAATTGTCCAATTGCCACAGTGCTTGTCAAAGACAGTTCTGATTAATCTCCTTTGTCAGTATGTCCTTTGCCATTCACTATCACTCCTCCCTGAGAGAGACTTCACCCTGATTCATAAGGAAAAGGGGATGGCGTATTTTCTTAGCTACTTCCTGCTGAAAAGGGATGCTGTAGGTTTCAGGGTGAAGATCTTCTTTCACTACTCTAAAGGGCCCCTTTGGCAGTAGGAAACACGTAGACTATTGTGGAGATTGATTTTGAAATTTAGATGCACTGTTATCAATTGTGCTTAGCCGTACATGTTCATACCCTTGAAGATTTATCATGGAACTGTTGCAGCCTAGAAGACACAAATTTAACTAACAAATTAAAAGTACATGAGTTAAAAATTAAAAAGTCTACTCTCTTAAATACAATGCTTTAAATAAAAATAATGCTTGGTACTTTCTTGAATAGCTTTAAATATTTTATGGAGTACAGCAATTAAACTTTCTTGAGAACTTGAGGTTATCATTATCCACTCATATGCAGACTTGTGACATAAAGCAGGTGTCTCCTAAGGGTCTCTATGAGGTATGGGTAATTTTTGGTCTGGCCCTAACTAAATGGTCCTCATGGGAGTGTTTTAAAGTTGCCATTGTTTCTTTGAACTGCACTTTGATATTATCTGCTCATCACTTTTACATTAGCATTTCTTCCCTTAGTTTTGGCCTCTCCTTGTTCCCCATCTGTTATTCAGAGTGTTGCTAGGAGTCATAATCAATTATGCTGACAAGGACTTCTTCAAAATGCCTAAAAACAATGATGTTTATTTAAAGAGTTGGGAGCATCTTATCCAAGTCACAGTCTTTTCCATTACTTTCGATGCATCTGAAAAAATGCATGATGAATAAGAATGGCAGAAGTTGAATGACTTTGAATTGTGATATTGGAGCAAAGTACTGAATATTTCATGGACTGTCCAAAATTGTCAAGTTTGTCACCAAGTTCGTCTTGGATGAAGTGCAACCAGTGTGCTCCTCTGAGTCAAGGATGGTGAAACATCATCTCACATAATTTGGGCACGTTTTCAGGAAGGTCCAAAGATCACCAACAGGATGGATTGCTACAGTGACTGTATCCCTGAGCTCAAGTGTATCAGAGATTATGCAGAATGGTTCAGGAAACGGCAAGGTTTAGGTCTGTTGTCCATCAGGCTGCTGCTGTACGTGGTCCTCACCTCGATGATACCTATTAACAATAATTTCTTCTTAAGTGCTTTGCTGGAAATGTTCATTCCTTTGTTTTCATTTTTATCCTAGTAACTGTCTCCATACCTTTTCAATCCGTATGTAGAACAGATCATCTGGGACTCTGGGCTGTATAAAGAGGAACATAGCATCAGGATTCGAATAAGATTCATCAACAACTTGTGTTATGCAGATGACACAGCCTGCTTGCTGAAACTGAGGAGGACCTGAAGTGCTTTCGGCAGAATGTCAAGGGCTACAGCTTTCAATATGGATTGAAACTCAACATCAAGAAAACATTCTCCCCCTGGACCAATTGGCAGCATCCTTATAGATGGTGAAGAGTTTGATATTGTTAATAGTTTTAGTTTACTTGGTTCCACAATCAACGCTCTTGGTACCAGCAGCCAGGAACTCAAGAGATGAATTGCATTGGGAAAGTCAGCTGTGAGGGACCTCTCCAGAGTACTACAGAGAAATAACATTATGCTGGAGACTAAGGAGCTTCTGATCCAGGCCATAGTCTTTGCAATTGTGTGCTATGCATCAGAGAGCTAGACAGTGACTATGGATGATAGAAAGAAAATTGATGCCTTTGAGTTTTGATGCTAAAGAAAAGTGTTGAAAATACCATGGACTGCTAGAAGAACAAAGAGGTTCATCTTGGAGAGGGTGAAACCAGGCTGCTCCTTGGAGGTAAGGATTCTAAAGTTTTGTCTGACTTACTTTGGGCATGTTGCAAGGAGGTATCAGTCTTTGGAAAGGAACATCATGTTTGGGAGGGTGGAGGGACAGCGCAGGAGAGGAAGACCCTTGATGAGATGGATTGATTCAGTGATTAGGGTAATGGGAGTAGGTGTGTCGGAAACAGTGAGGTTGGCACAGGATAGAGCAGAGTTTTAGGGCTCTTGTACACAGGGTTGCTATGAGTTGCAAGGCACTCGATGGCACATAACAACAACAGATTGTATTTTGAGTGAGAGCATTGAAGAGGCTATGGGGTGAGTTCAGCTTTCGAGTTCTTCTTGGTACAAATAGGTGTAGACCACAAACTGTTTTTCAGAACACTTGGCAAATCAAAAATTTTCTTCTTTTTAAATTTTTATTTTATCTGCTGGATGTCTACCTTTCTAGATAAGCCTAATTAACATATACAAATGTGCAGCTTGACTGTGAATGACCGTAGTGTGGCCATATTTTCTTTTATGCCCATATCTTGTGATTTCTCCCTGTGAGCTTACCTGGAATAGATCTGAATGCTCAATAAATTGGGAAGCATGGTTTCCTCCATGAATAAAACAAGACCTCAAGAAGATTTTTCCAGACACTCAGCCATCGTTAGAATTATTCAAAGAATGAAAACTTTCCCTGAAAGGAATTCCCAAAAGTTCATTTGCTATGTAAACAAATCATGTGTCCTGAAGGTATGATTGGAGTATATAAAATATTAAAATGTTGATACCTGATAGATTCTAGGAAGAAATTTAAATTTATAGGCAGGTATTTCCAGTAACAGTGGGAGACCCTTATGGTTCAATGAGTCTTACATTAAAAATAAGACAAGGTAAGATAAATTAGCCCAGAGGAGACTGTAGGCATGAATTTTATGCCCATTATCACCATGGCTGTGGCGCTGGGTATCCCTTTCCTCTTCAGAACTGTACAAAATGAGATCTCTTCCTACCAATCAACACACAGAAGGACAGCTAATTTTTATCATTGAATTTAAAAATGATAACAAATAAGATGGATGAACAATTAATTAATGTAGATAAGTAATAACTATACATTATTATCATAAAAGTTATCATTTACTGGGTCCGTTCAGTATAGCAATCACTGTGTTAAGTGTTTTTATGTGCATTACCCCATTTAATATTCATGATAAATCTCTGATGTACTTCTATCTTTATTTCTAAAAAGAAACAACTGTCAGGAGTCCAGGTAGAGCCAGGCCTGTTCAGTGTCAACCATCAAGGTGATTTATCCTGTTTGTTATGCATGGCAGCAGGCACATTGGAGAGTAGGCATGTCCTGTGTCAGGGTTCCAGGCAGTGAGTGTATTCAGGATGGGTCCTGATGCAAGGGCTAAAAATAAGGAGCAATGTTCATCTTCCTATGTGAGGGAAGCTGGAAAATATTAAAAGATTATTGCTGTCCTGGACAAGTTGTCTTTCACTCAGACAGAGACATTCACACAACCATCCAGAATATTCCACAGACAGCTGAGACAGGAGGCTAGAAGAGGTACACATGATAAGGTTATTGCTTGCCTAAAATTCATAGAACATGAGATTGAGTAAATTAGAGGATTAATCCCAGATCTTGCCCATGATTGTGCTATCCTTATAATATTCTGAAATTGTCTCACTCTATCTTAAGTGACTGATAGCAAACAAAACATTTATCTTTAATTATTTTAATGATTTTAATTACATTAACATCGCTCTTTAATGATAAAGCTAGTGTGGCTTTGAGGAGTTAACTAACTTGCCCAAAGTCAGTGACAAAAAGCAGAGCTAATATGTGAACTCAGAGTGTCTGGCTTCAGAGTTGTTGTTTTGATGTGTCCTCAATTCAGAACCGACCCAGAGCAGAACCTCAAGTGGGTTTCAAAGGCCATAAATTGCAAGGAAGAAGATTGCTCGTCCTTCTGTGTAATTACTGCATCAACTTTCATTCAGTAAAATCTTAATAAAAGTAACTGGCTACTACTCTTGAGTATGTGGAGCTTGGGACAATTTGTAGTGAGGTCAAAGCAATACAGTAGAACCCCTTTTAGGCTAGTGTACGGCTTGCAATGTTTTCGTAGTTCTCAATGGATTGGAAGATCTCCTGAGGATAACACAGAAGAGAACAGTGTCATCACAACCTTATGAATATGCAAAAGCAGAGGAAGCTAGGGCATTGCTCCCCAGCATATGTGAACAGCACTTGGGAGTACTAACAGCTTTAACTGGTGAACATGTAGTCAGCTAAGGGGCTCTTAGAGAGTAAGAGGGTTGAGAGGAGTTAATCTCATGCAAATATGATCAAATTTTGTTGGCACTTGCTGATGAATTGCCAATAATTCATTAGCAAACACAACCCCACGCTTGCCATTGTTGTTGACTGTTCACCCTTGGTACAATAAGAAGAGTTGGGCCTTGACATGCAGGAGACTGCATCCCAGGTAAGGCTTAGGCAGATCAATTCATATGGATGTTCATGTCTTCTTTGTGTTCAGTCATTATAGGTGGACACATGCCCAGTTCTCATGTGCAGCACTGGCTAAAGACTAGAACTTTCTCTCCAACTCAACAGACAAATACAAGACCTCAATGATAATGTAAAGCAATTCAATGTATGATCCTAATTCTCTCTAATTGAAATATGAAAGAAATATTTGCAAAATATGAGTAAACCAATTAAAATGACACTGAGTATATCAGTATATATCTAAGATTTTCTTTTCTTGGCTAAGAAACGTCTTCATTATTTCAGATCACCTGATATGGCAATTCTTTCAAAAAGAAGGCAATAAGAAGAAAGGAAAAGAAAAAGGGAAATTTAAGTATAATGTTGTAAATTCACCCAAAGAGACAGGAGTTCCAAGAGGCGATTGGCATCTTCCTGCAGGAAGAGCCTGTGAGCACAGTTTGTATCTTCTCCATCATTATGCCATGTATGCATCTTAGGAATCTCTCTGATGAAGAGAACAGGCACACACACACATCTTCTAAGCTCCTCTAAAGTTCAGCAGAAATAGTAAAAAGGGTCAGTCTTTAAAAAAAATCAAGTCACTATTTCCCTTAAATGAAGTGGTTCTTAGAGAAGAATTGAAATAAAATATTAAAACAAGGACAAAGTGTCACCATCCAACTCTATGGTCTGAGTTTCCATTTAGAATTCCTGCGCAAATTGTCAGTATTTTCAAAGGTCTACTGGAAGTTGGGCAGTTACCATCCTAGTATCCTTGGATAAAGAATTAGAGATCATGTTTTTTAAAAAATCAGCCTTGGGAAACCTTGTTGTTGTTGTATGCCACTCATGATGCTCCAGCAGATTTTCAGAGGCTGTAAATTGCATGGAAGGGTATTGCTTGTCTTTCTTCCACTGATAGACAATTCTTCTCAGGCATGCGGTGGGTCAGAGTTAACCACGAGTTACGGTCTACTTTGTGGCTGATCTGTTTCCATTAAACCAGGATCAAGACCAATTTTATCACCCTCAATCCTGCTTTCTTTGTCAATGTGTCATGATATGGGTGGATGATGGGAGGATGGGGAGGGGTCATGATATTATCAAAACACGACATTGATTTTTATTTGTTTGTGTTTTCACTTTCATAAAATCCTATGAAGTAAGTAGTGGTATTCATGTACGAAAACATTAAAAAAAGAAAACTGAGTTTCTCCACTGTCTAATGGATAAAAAAGTTTGCTTCTATTTAAACCAGGATCAAGGCCAGTCACATAACCCTCAAAACAGCTTTCTTTGTTAGTGTGTCATGATATGAGTAGGTTTATGATGGGAGGATGGAGGGGGGCCATGATATAATCAAGCCACTACATTGATTTGTCTCTGTTTTCTCTTCATTTTCATAAAACTCAAGGAAGTATATAGTAATATTTATCTGGGGGGAAGAAAAGAAAGAAAACTTACAGGGTTTACTCACCATCTAACGGATGGCATACCAATGACAAAAACAGAAAACCTATCAACCGTTTTAATTTCCTCCCTGGTGTCCAGTGCTGCTTCATTTTCAGTTGTAGCCCCAAGAGTAAAGGACATGTAAAGCCATTTCACTTCTCCTAAGCTTGTAACCTGAAGACGGGCTCCCTGGGGTGGGGTGTATCAAACTGAATTCATGCTTTTCGGTGGGGTCAGGAGATTTTCCCTCGGTAAGAGCGACTTTCACTTCTGACAAGCACCGGCATCGCTTGATCAGCACGTAATTCTTAGCAAAAAAACATTTGGCTGAGCTAAATGGAAAAGCATCAGGCACAGACAGATTAAATTTTCCTTTAAATAAACACGGCCTTTCAAAAGGCAAGGAAAAAAACCATTTGGAGCAAAACATGCTGGGCATGAAAATTTTCAGATGAAATATCTCCTTACCCTGAGCAAGAACAAGAAGCATTCCACGTGTCGGCATAGCTAGAATCATCCTAGATGGTTAAACATACCCTGGATGATATACCAGACAAAGGGGAGGCTTTCCAACATCAAATCCTGCCCTGCTTGCAGCCAGCAGCTTGGCCGTGTCCATGACAAACAACTTTCCTTAAAGATACCAGCAGATTCTTCATGTTAAATGTAATGGGTTATGTTAATCCAAGAATTTATCATCATAAAAATGGTTTTCATCATGCTTTTTAAGACTCCTAAAAGTTCTTTAGGACTCTTTATACATGCCTTTCTATTACCATTATGGTCCCATTTCCCTTTACCAAAATCCTTTACTTCTATTTTTTGTTTGTTTGTTTTTTAATCTCAGTGACCCAAATTTAAAAAGTAAAAAATTTTTATTATTTAATTTCCTTTTCCCATCACCAAGTCTAAGGAATTTTACACTTTCATCACATAAACTTATAGGCTTATAGCTTTTTGACAACAAGTTGATATATATCCGCCACAAAGTTGAACATCAAGAATACTGAAGTTAAAAGAGTGCAGTCCACTTGGAACTTCCTTCTGGTGGAAGGGGCAAATGATAAATAAGAAAGATAACGCCATACTGAAATATGAAGATGACAGTGACTCGCTTTCCTTAGAAGTTTTCTTTCACAGGGTGACATTTAAAATGAGACTTGGATAACGTGAGGGAGCTAGCTACACAAATATTTGAGGTAAGAACAGTGCAGATTGCTGAAATAGTAAGTGCAAAGTCCCTGGCATAAGGAAAATCCAGGTATTCGTAGAAGAGTCAAAGGACCTTTTGCTAGAGCAGGGAGGAAATGGAATTTCAGATTCTAGCATTATGACTGAAAGACAAGTTGAGAAAAGGGTCCAGTGAGTCATTAACGTTGGTTAATTTTTAGTAGTAGGGTAAACCAGGGAAACAGTGTGAATGAATATGCCATATTTTAAAAGAAATGTAAAACATGTCATTGAAATGATGAAGGTTTGAGCTAGATGTGATCTGTGGATATAAGTAATACGTTCTCCCTGATAGGAGATGATAGGAGATATTGCTGGTAAGGAGCCTTGGTGGCACAGTAGTTAAGTACTCTGATTCTGACACTAGGTAATGAAAGGTTGGCAAGTCAAATCCACTGGCAGCTCCAGTAGGAGAAAGATGTGGGAGTCTATTTGCACAAATACTACAGTCTCATTGACACATATGGGGAAATTTCATTCTGTTCTGTAGCGTAGCTATGAATTGGAATACACTTAAGATCAATGGACTTAATTGCCGTCTTTGTATAGTTGATATAATGTAATGACAGATTGAATGTGAAACACGAGGCAAACAGAAATCCCAGCTAAAACAGAGGTTTCTAAACCTGAGAGGTGGGCAGCTATTGTATTTATTCCCTCACCACTTTGAACTCTGCCACAGTGGAATAGATTGTCAACAAAACTTCAGTAGTTGGCCCCTCTTTAATCCTTCATCCACATAGTCGGCCCTGGTGGTGATTCTTAGAACAACATGTTCCTGTTATCCCATTTTTCATAAGCTTTCAAAGATTTCCCATCATGAGGTGATGGTAAGCTCCTTTATGTAATCAATGTTCAGTGATACATTAAGCAGAATTCTACACTGAACCACATGATTCCACTTCTGAACTTACTCAGCCTACATAGTCTTTTCTCTTTGACTGTACTCGGGATGTGTGAGTTTGATGGATGTCACACCTGTGATTAGATTTCATTATATGTCAAAGGGAAATTGTACCGGGTAGGCCTGACTTAGGTAAAAATAATTAAAGGTAGTTTAGAAGTAATTAAAGGTGGCCTTATTAGATGGAAGAGTTTCTCTTGCTTGCCTTGAAAATGTAAGTCACTAGGAGTTTTACAGTAGAATATTAATTTTACTAACAACCTTGTGAGCATTGAAAAATATTACAATACTCACTTGAGACCTCAGGTATTTGCAACCATATATGAGATTCTGAGAAGTGAAATTATGTAAGTGGTTCTTATATTGCTATTCCATGGAAAGTGTGATATAATAAATGTCTGTGTTAAGCTTTTAAAGTCATTTTTGTGTATCCTTGAGTTAGAATCAACCCATACCTGACCCTCCAATGGGTTTTCACAGGCAGTTAAAATGGCCTATCTTCCCCCCCCCTTTTACGTCATTAAATAGTGCAAAGTTTTTTTTATCGTCTGGGTTATATGAGGGACACACATTTTGAGGTAAGAACAATTTAGGCAACAGAAATAGTATGTACAAAGTCCCTGAGATGAAAAAAAAAATCTAGTATTTGTAAAAGTTAGTAAAAGGAACTTTGTCTAAGTGACAGAGCCTCTTCTGACAGCCATTTTGATCTTTTATTTCATCTATGTCTTTTTAATGACCTTTTGCCATCTTAGTGTCTTTGATGTCATCTTACAACTCTTATGTTGTTGTTGCTAAGTGTTGTCAAGTCAAGTGAGACTCATAACGACACTATGATCGACAGACTTGAATCCTATCCTATCCTGTGCCATCCTAATGGTTCCTGATACACTTGAGTCTATTGCTGTTTTCACCATGTCAGTTTATCTCATTAGATGTCTTCCTAACTTTCACTGATCCTCATGTTTCTAAGCATAATGTCCTTTTCCAAGGAATAACTTCTTCTAGGAATATGCCCAAAATATAAAAAGAGACAATGCTTTGCCATCCTTGCTTCCAAGGAGCACCCTGGCTGCACTTTCCATTGGACATATAGTCTTTAATAATTAGTGTTCAATGCATCAAATATATTCTTGATATATTGTCTAAAGTTAGGTGGTATAAATATAAGGTTATATTTTAGCTTTTGTAGACTTATTCTTCGCTATTATCTGAGGTGACTTCCACCAGTGCGCAGCTTCCAGGCTTCCCCTCTGCCCAGGAGCACGTTCTCCGTGTCCCCAACACCTCCTCCTGACGGAGAACAACCACTTGGCCAACTGACTGGAAGAGATCTATATTTGTTCCCATTCCAAAGAAAGGTGACCCAACTGAGTGTGGAAGCTACAGAACAGTGTCATTGATTTCACATGCAAGCAAGATTTTACTGAAGATTATCCAAAAACGATTAGAACAGCACTTCAG
>NW_006399826.1:6261854-6273642 GCF_000299155.1 Elephantulus edwardii
GGCACAGAATAGAGCAGGGTTTAGGGCTGTTGTACATAGAGTCACTATGAGTCGCAAACGACTTGATGGCACATAACAACAACAACAGAATTATTCTACTTTTTTTCACCTTTTTTGAACTTGCGTGTTAGTAATTTATCATCTGCTTCACAGTCAATACCTGGCCTCATTTATACAGCTAATACTGAGTTTCTTCAGCATCTCTTTTCACAGATGTAATCAAACTATGCATTTCATCCAGTGAGGTCTATGTGTATTGTTATTGTGTATTATTTTTAATAACAAGGTATTTGCAATTAATTTAACATTCAAAACAGTGTCATTCCATCTCTGGCCTCGTGTCTGTTACCCAAAACATATTTTCTAAATATCAGTCCTGCTTCTTTGTTTCCAAATTTTGCACTCTATTGACATACTAATGCGTCATGATTACACTTTCAATAAATCCCCCACTGAGTAAATACGTATACGGGGAGCTCTGGTGATAAAAAGCTGCACTGCCATCCCACATACACAAGGATGGAATCCACCAACTGCTCTGTGGGAGAGGGACTGGCAATCTCCTCCCCTGAAATTTACTAGCTCTGAAAGCCAGCTGGAGGGTCAACTATCTATTGATGCCAACTCAATGGCACACCATCATCACAATAAGTAGATACACATTCTCAATTCTTTATCTTTGGCTTTTGTGGTTGGTAAGTATTTTGAATAATTATTGTCCTTAACAATTCTTCCCTGTCGTCATAGGGATACCATCCTTTCATTCACAACGTTATATTTTAGGATAAGCTTTCATATGGTTTTTTAACCAGGAATACAGCACTATTCCTTTTCAATTGGTCAGGATGATCTTTATATGTTTTATTTTCTTTTTTGATAACTTCAGTTTTCCTAGATTCTTTCTATATTTCATGCTCTAAGTATTAATGGTTGTTTGCAGCCATTTCTCCTAATTTTGAGCAAATGAATGTTTTTTATTGAGTACAAATTTGGTTCGTGTTGTTGAGGTAGACTCCACTTTCCTGATATCAAATCAGTATCAGGTAAAACCAATGGGCACCTGAGAGAGAGCCTTACTTGTATATTACTGAATATGTGAATCCATGTGACTATGTAGATAATAATAAATTAAGAACATTATAAAGAATAGGGATTCCCAAATCTTGGTGTTCATGTCAAACCTGTATATAGACCAAGAAGTACTCTTACCAACAAACAAATCAAGGGGATTCTGCAGTATTTAAAATCAGATATATATCAGAGTTACATCATTTCTAAATATCCATTCAATTTCTAATCCACATAAGTAAATAAAAAATTAGACTATATGAAGAAGAATATGGCATCGTAATTGAAAGAAGATTTAACCATAGCCTGTTGTTATTAGGTGCCATCAAGTCATCTGTGATTCATAGAGATCCTATTTTCAACAGCTCTGAAGTCTGCCCTGTTGTGAGCCTGTCTCACTGATTCTGATAAACCCACCTCCATTCCCCCAGTTACTGTATCAGTCCATCTCATCTGAGGTGTTCCTCTCCTGTGCTGTGCCTCTACCTTTCCGAGCATGATGTCCTTCTCCAAGAACCTGTCCCTCCTGACCATGTGCCCAAAGTATGTGAGATAGAGCTCAAACTCCTAGCTTCCAAGGGAAAACTAGTTTCAATCTCTCCAAAACAGAATTTTTTCTTTTCTTGGCACTCCATTGTTCAAGACTCTTCTCTAGTACCACATAGCAAAGGTATCAATTCTTCTTCTGTTGTCCTTAGTCATTGTCCAGTTCTCTGATGCCTAGCAAGTAATTGAGAAGACCATGGCCTGGATCAGGTGAGCTTTAGTCTGTAGATTGACATAGTTGCTTTTTGGTACTCTGGAGAGGTCTCTGACAACAGATTTTTTTCAGTGCAATTTATCTTTTGATTTCCTGACCACAGCAGCCAAGAGTGTTGATTGTGGATCCAAGCAAGCTCAAATTGTTAACAACCTCAATCTTGTCTCCATCTATCATGGTTCTGCCTATTGTCCCAGTGGTGAGAATCTTTGTCTTCTTGATGTTGAGCTTCAATCCAAATTAAAGACTATAGTCTTTGACCTTCTGCAGCAAGCGCCTCAGGTCCTCCTCAGTTTCAGCAAGCAAGGTTGTATCATTTACATAATGTAGGTTGTTTATGAGTCTTCCTCCAATCCTGAGCCACACTCCTCTTCATAAAGCCCAGTTTTCTGCATATATATTGAAAAGGTTTGGGGACCGGATGCATCTGACACATTCTTTTTTTGATTTTGAACCATTAAGTGTTTCCTTGCTCTGTTCTGAGGACTTCTTCCTGGTCTACAGCCTACCTTATGCAAATTATGCAACCTTGCTTGTAGAAAGTATTGAGAACTTAGAATGCTTTCTCAAGAAAACAAAATACTATAGCCTTATGTATAGCCTATATGGATTACATCTCAACATCAAGAAAACCAAAGTCCTCACAACTAGACAGCACCATGACAAGTGGAGAAAAGAATGAAATTCTCAATGATTTAATCTTACTTGGATCCACATCAACTTCCATAGCAGCAGCAGTTAAGAAATCAAAAGAAGAGTCACATTGGGCAAATCTGTTATCAGGAGCTCTTTACAGGTGCGCCTGACCCAAGGCATGGTATTTGAAATTGCTAAATATTCATCAGAAAGATGACAATGAATAAAGACGACCAAGGAAGAATTAATGCCTTTGGATTGTGCTTCTGGTGAAGAGTACTGAATATACCATGGTCTGCTAAAAGAATAAACACACATATATTTAGAAAAATGCAACCACAGTACTCCTTAGAGGCAAAAATGGTGAAACTGTACTTAAAGTACTTTAGGCTTGTTGTCAAGAGTGGCCAGTAGTTGGGAAAAAAATATCATGATGAGAAATACAGAGGTTCTGCAAAAGAGAGAAAAGCTCTCAATGAGAAGTACTGACACCGTGACTGCAACTTTGAGTTTGAGCATGCCAAAATGTTCAAGGACAAGGTAAAGTTAAATCTGTGATCATAAAGTTGCCATGAATCATGACAGTTTTGACAACACCTAACAACAACAATGTTCTAGTACATAGATCAGGTGCCTAAAGGTTTACAAATGCTTAATAACTGTTTTTTGAGTAAATGACTATAGGCTCTGACTGTATTATTAGCCCCTACCAAGGCAAGAACAAAGCAAGACAGAGTGAAAGCAAGATTAAAGAAGCTCCTCATCCATCCTGTTTTTCAGTCAAGAAGGTTCTGGCCTAGAGATTTACTATCTAACACATTGAGACCTTAATTAGCCGGCTCCCTGAGCACTATTTTATTATGACCCTGACACCTCCCTAATCCCCAAGATGTATCATCAATCCATTTGACTTGACTTGTAGACTTAATGCCTTGTAGCCCTCTAGTTCTCCATTAATTTAGTTTGTTCCTCTAGATTTACCTCAACAACTAGTTTTGCTAATAATAACCCTTGCTTGCAATAGCTTCTAAATAGATTCCTATCTTAATAGGTATTGTCTATATTGAGGTTCCATCAATGTTGAACCTTATTTTAGACTTGAGACAATTTATTTTATAGTTTTTTGAGTCTTAGAGAAAGATCCTGGGTTCGTTAGCTTCCTTTGCAGCTGTATTTTATCAAATGGCCTAGGTGCTATAAAATAGAGACAAGTACTAAGTTGTTTTGTTTGGAGGGTTTATTTTTTGTTTTCTATTGATTTTTGTACAATCATTCATATACATTGTGGTTCATTTATGTGACTTGTATTTCATACAATCATTCACATACTTCGCGTTTTACATAATTACTATTGATCAATACTTTTTATCACCTTAACTCATCCAATCTTCATTCACCTTGCCTATTTTTTTAGCACCACTCCCTCCCTATCCTTTATACATATGCTATTCATGTTTGCTAATTGCAATAGCCATGTTTTGTCAGTTCTTCCAAGTTGACTCTCCTTTGTCCTGGTGTTTTAGTGTTCATTGGCTGTACATTCTATTTCTGCTCCTCTTATACCTCTAAACTCCAGTTAACCTCCTATTTTCACAGTAATGACTTTATGCAGTTTTTAGTCTTTTATTATTGAATTATTTCTCTCATCACAATAAGTAGTATTTTACAAATTTAATATTCTTTCATGCTGCTCAGTATTCCATTTTGTGAAAGTACTACAATTTCCCTATGCATTTGTTAGCTAATGGGCATTTGGTCTATTTCCATTTTCTTGCTGTTGAAAACAGTGTTTCAATAAGAATAGATGTATATATCTTCATTACTACTTTCTCTCTGTTTTCCTTGGTAGTGGAATAGCTAAGTTATAGGATATTTCAGTGTTCACCTTTTTGAGGAAATGCCAGTTTTCCTTCAGTAGTGGTTGTTTCATTTTATAATCCCATCCAAAATTCACGAGAACTCCAATATCTTTGAAACTTCTTTAATATTTATTGTTTGCTGTCCTGTTAAACTTTGCTATTGCTGCTGGGGTGAGATGGTCTCTCATTGTTATTTTGATTTGCATCTGTCTGATTGGTAGTTATTTTGAACATTTTCACATGTATTCCTTGGTCCATACAGATACCAACCTCACTCTTTAAGAGACTAGAAAAGGTAATTTTCTTTTTATTTTGGAAAATAAAGAAACTCAAAATAATTAAAGTTCATCTGAAAAACAAATACAAAGTACATTACACTCCCTGATTTAAAAACTTACTACAGAGCTGTAGTAATCATATAATAGATTTGTGAAATCAAAATAATGTGAAAATCAAAATTTGTGAAAATCAAATAATAGAATTGTGAAGCCCAAAATCAACCCATCTACCTATCTAAATTGATCTTTGACAAGAAAATGAAATACATTAAGTGGGAGAAACAGCAACTTAATTAACAAATGGTGAGAAAATAATTGGACTTCTTCCTTGGAGCATTGTAATAGGATCCAGAGTTCATTCCGTTAAAAAAAAACAAAACAAAACAAAAAAAAACAGCTCAAAATGGATCAGAGTCCCATGAATAAAACAAAACACAAAAAAGAAAAAAAACAAACCCAAAACACCATAAAGATAATCAGAGAAAAAAAATGCAAACAAAACAGAAACCATTTAGAAACCTGAGTCTAAGGCATAAGCTTGCAAGCATAACAAAATATGAACAACCATGAGAGGATAAAATGACAAATGTGACCTCCTGAAACTCAAAGACCTGTGTGTATAAAAAAATTTTTCCATTAGGATAGAAAAAGTTCACAAACTATAAAAAAGATTTGGCAATGACATTTTAAACAAGAGATTCATAAGTAAAATTCATAATATTCTTCTTTACCTTCATTTCCAGATCCTGAAATACAATATTTTGAGTGACAGGAGAATACCCATACACACCAATACCATTATCATTCAAATATATGCATGACTTGACATGTGGATTCAACTGATAGAGTATGCAGGAATCAACCTCTTTTGGAAAGAATCATTGGAGAGGTCCAATATTAGCTGTGTAAATTAGGTCATGTGCTGATTTTGGAAAGACCATAATCATGTGCAAGTTCAATATAAAGCTAACAAAAATTAAAACAAATCCCCAAGAACCAGAATATGACCTTGAATCTATCCTACCTGAATTTAAAACCATCTCAAGAACAGATTTGACGCCTTGAACACTAATGAATGAAGACCAGGTGAGATGTGTAGTAATATCAAGAAATTCATCTATGAAGAATGGAAAAAGTTATCACTAAGACAAAAGAAGAAAAGACAGATGAATGTCAGAAATGACTCTGAATATTGCACTAGAATTCAGAGAATCCAAAGCTAAAGGAATAAATCAGGAAATTTAAGAGCTGAACAGAAGATTTCAAAGGGCATCTCAAGTAACAAAGCAAAATATTATAATAAAATGTGGGAAGAGTTGGAATCATAAAATCAAAAGTGATGAACTTGCCAGGCATTTCTTAAGCTGAAAGAATTGAACAAATTCAATCCACAAATTGCAATTCTTAAAGATGTTGGGGACATAATATGGAATGATCCAAGAAGAACCAAATTGAACACAGAGTCACTGAACCGAAATATAATTGGCTGACCCAGGACAATTTAATGAAACAACATAAGGTCATGAAGCAATGGTGATGAAAGAGTAAATTTAAACTACTTGAAGGAATTGGCAAAAAAAGGTCCCAGGAATTGATGGAATACCAATTGACATATTTCAATGAACAGATGCAGCCCTGGATGTACTCACCAGGTTGTGTCAAGAAAACTGGAGTACAGCTACCTGGCCAACTGACTGGAAGAAATTCATATTTATTCCCACTCTCAAAAAAAGGCAGTCCAACAGAGTTTGAAAATTACTCAATAATAACATACCCAAGCAAAATCTTGCTGATGATTATCCAAAACCAACTGGAACAATACGTTCACAGAGAATTTCCAGAAATACAATATAGGTTTAGAGGAGGCCATGTCACTAGGGCTGTCATTGCCAATGTTAGATAGATCTTGGCTAAAAGCATAGAATACCAGGAGACGTTTTATTTGTGTTTTGACTATGCAAAAGCATTTGACTGTGTGGATTACAACAAATTGTTGCCAACTATGAGAAGAACGAGAATCCCAGAACACTCGATTGCACTCTTGAAAAACCTATACTTAGACCAGGAAGCAGTCATACAAACAGAGCCAGAAAACAATGCAGGATTCAAAATCAAGAACATAATGTGTCAGGGAGTGTCCTTCTCCATACCTTTTCAATCTATATGTGGTACTGATCATCTGTGAAGCAGGAATCGATGATAAAAAAAAATGTGGCATAAGGATTGGAGATAGACTCTTCAACAACCACTGTAATTCAGATGACAAAATCTTTCTGGCCCAAAGGAGGAGGACTTGAAGAGTTTGGAGTAGAAAGTTAAGTAGTGCAGTTTCCAATATGGATTGCATCTCAACACCAAGAAAACAGAGATTCTCACCATTGGGCCAATTGGCAGTATCTTAATAGATGGAATAGAGATTTTGGTTGTTAATAATTTAATCTTGCTCAGATCCACAATCAACACTGTTGGCGCCATCAGCCAGGAAATCAAAAGACAAGTTGCTTTGGAAAAGTCAGCTGTGAGAGGCATTTCCAGGGTGCTAGTGAGAAACATGTGCACCTGATCCAAGCCATAGTCTTCTCAATCAATTACTGTGCATCTAAGAGCTTGACAATGACTCAACATGACAGAAGAAGAATTGATGTCTTTGAGTTGTGGCAGTGGAAGTAAGTATTGAACCTATCATGGATCGCCAGGAGAACAAACAGATCTTTTTAAGAGGTAAAATCACGTTACTTCTTGAAGGCAAAGATTATCTATCTCTCATCCTTTGGGCATGTTGCCAAAAGAAATCAGTCCTTGAAGAGGTCATCATACTTGGAAGGGTAGATGTTTGGCACAGTAGATGAAGACACCAGATGACATGGCTTTACACAGAGACTGTGACAAGGGGGTCAAGTATGTCAGAGACCGTGAGATTGGTACAAGATAAGGCCGAATTCAGAGCTATTATTCATAGGCTTACTATGAGACTTAGTCAGCTCAATAGCACATAACATCATCAATGTCTGTATAATAAAAAGGCTGATAACCCAATTACAAAATGGGTTACATACATGAAAATACTTATTACTAAAGAAAATATTGGAACGGCTCAGCACTGAGTTTCACAATTGAAAAAGAGTAGTTTGAAGAAGCAAGCAACAGAGAGAATTCTTTTAGGGGACAGTGTTGGAAACTATAGTTAAAGTCCAGAAAGTGATTCAAGGATTCAGCTTGCTATATCTCTAACTACTCTTTCTGCCCTAAGCTTGAACATTCAACAAAAGAGCAAACAGTATCTTATACAAGGGTGCTACCTGCCACTCCACTTTACATTTATTTATTGACCTTACAAATATTATTGAGTGTTATCAAGTTGATTTTGGCTTAGAAATATAGCATGAAGAATACAATAAGACACGACAAAGTCTTGCAACATCCTTAAAATCATTGTTATGTTTGAACTCTCTGTTGTAGCTACTACATCAAATCACCTATTTGCAGAAATACCTTTTACTGACATTTTACTATAAATTATAATATCCTTCTGCAGAAGCTGATCATTCCTGAAAACATCTCCAAAGGAAATAAAATAAAGAATCCCAATCTTTACTTCTAAGGATAATTTTGGCTGTACTTATTCCAAGTCAACATGTTTCATTCTTCTGTAAGTCTATGTTATATTAAATGGTTTTCATCAATATTATAAATAAAATAAATGGACTTTTCTTCTGTCTTCCATATTCATTGTTCAACTTTCACATGCAGATTAAGGATTTGACAATGTCATAACTTGGGTCATGTGAAACTTCTTGTTATTAGGTGCCTTTGAGCTGAGCATGACTCATAGTGACCCTTTCAACAACAGATCCAAATCCTGGCCTATTCTGGGCCATCCTCACACCTCCTAACACATTAGAGCCTATTGCGTGGCGGTCATCCTGTCACTCCATATGGTCGAGAGTCTTCCTCTCCTTTGCTGACCCTCTACCTTTCTGGGCATCATGTCCATTTCCAAAGAATAGCTCCCTCCTAACAACATGCCTGAAGTATGTGAGGCAAAGCCTCATCATCTTTCCCCTCAAAAAGCACTCTGGCTGCACCCTCTCCAAGACATATCTGTTTGTTCTTTTGGTAGTCCATGGATGATCAGTATTCTTCTCCAACACCACAGCTCAAAGAAGTCAATTATTCTTCTGTCATCTTCATTCATTGTCCAGCTCTCAGATGCATAGCAAGTCATCAGAAAGACCATGGCCTGAATCTCAAACTGACATGATTACTCCTGAATAATTTGGAGAGGACCCTAACTGCAGACTTCCCTAGTGCAAAACATCTCCAGATGTCATGACTGCTTGTCCCAAGGGTGTTAATTATGGGTCCAAATAAAATGAAGTTACTGACAATTTCAATCTTTTTTCCATCTATTGTGATGTTGCCTGTCGGTCCAGTAATAATAATGCTTGTATTCTTGACACTGAGATGCAGTCTATATTGAAGGCTGTATTCTTTGATCTTCTGCAACAAGTGCTTCAAGTCCTCCTAATTTTCAGCAACCAAGGTTGTGTCATCTGCATAAGCAACTTAGTCAACAAGTTATTATCTTTATTTTATACCACTTTAAAGAGATTTTTGACATATTTGTGTAACTTAATACATATTTATCTCTTGCTTGTTGCTTTCATGAGTGTTGATTATGGACCAAAATAAAATGAAATCCTTGAAAACTTCACTTTCCCCCTCTGTTTATCATTGTGTTGCTCTTCTGTTGAGTTGAAAGAATGTTTGCTTTATGTTGAGATGTAATCCAAACCGAAGATTGCAATTTTTGTATCTTCATCAATAAATCTTCATGTCTCCTTCACTTTCAGCAAGCTAGGTTGTCATCTGAATATCACAGACTATTAATGAGCCATCCTCCAATAATCATACTATATTCTTCTCCAGATAGTCGTTTCTCAGGTTATTTGTTCAACATACAGATTGAATAGAAATGGTAAAAGTATAAACCCTATAATACACATTAATAGTACACATTATCCTGATTTAAAACAATGTTGTAGCCCCTCGTTCTGTTTAGACATCTGCCTTTGGTCTATGTACAGGATCAATATGAGAACAATTAAACATCCTGGAATTTCAATTTTTCTCAGTGGTACAAAATGTAATAATTTGTTATGATCCACATGAGTAAACCTCCTTCTGAACAACATATGAGCCAACACAGTATGATACACTGATAGACTGGTGATATAAACACATATAGAGATTAAATATTTGGAGTGGTGGTTAATATCCAAAGGTGCTATTATTTAGCAAATCCTTTTCACTTTGAGTCGTTCCACTGCTTCTGAGTCATCTTTTGTCTCCTTGAACCCCTAACCCAACCATCTCAATACCTTCTTTCCGCTAATGATGACACTCCCAGAAAGCTTACTTCTGGTTAGTAGAACAGCATTAATTTGAAAATCTCTGAAACAGAAAGCTAAGGAAACAAAATTAAGCAGTGGTTCCTCTTTAGGAATAATGGGCAACTTGATCGTTCTCATCTCTATCTACAGAAAGGGAACTCACGGTAAAGCCTTACCAGGAATTTATACATAGCTTTACTTCCATGGTCTAGTGGTAAGAAGTTGTATGGGCAACCCAGTAGTACACAGTTCAAATCCACCAGCTGCTTCATGGGAGAAAGATGGGCAATCTACTCGCATGCAATTAACTCCCTCTGAAAACCTCCAGCAGGATTAGCTGTGGGTCATTTATAACTTGACGGTACAATAAGAACAACTACAGACAAATGTCATCCTCTTTGATGCTCAGAGGGAAATTTAAACAAAATTGGAAATTGAAACTTCTAAAACAAGTATCCCAGTTTCTCCCTACACCATTATCTCAGGAGACCTTGACAGAAACCTTACCCACCCAATTAGCCTCATAACGAGAGGGAGTCAACAAGCACGCAGATTCAGAATCAGGTGTGGGTCCATCAATAGAGGGACTCCATTTTCAATGGTAAAGTGAGCTGCTTATCAGGAGGACTGAAGGTGTATTTCCAACCAATGCAGAGTTTTATGTGGGACCGCAGAGAGAAAAAGCTCTGAAAACCACTGTAAGTACTGGGACGCATACCCCCAAACAGCCACGTTGTTATATTAAGCAACTTTTTCAATGTCTCCATGCTTTTTCCTTTTTTTTTTAATCACCTGCCTTTGAGTTTTGGCATAGAAAATTGCAAAATAATTGTAGATTCTGATTGAAATGATGAGCAAGTCTACTGAGCCTGATTTAGTTTTAAAATCTACTTCTTTCCGCTATCATCCTACCAAACTGTTTTCATGACCAAAGGAGCAGTGTGGTATGAGATGGGCTGGTACTTGAATTCACATTTGAGCCAGAAATGGTGGCTCCACATTCTGCTTCTGAGTAATGTCACTCTTAGAGTCTAAGAACATTTCTTGTAGAATGGGATCTCAGTTCACAAACCCACAAGTGCTTTCAGAATTGGCCAGGTACACTATACATTTGTCATGGATGTCAATCATTGTTTGCTGAATCTGTTTTAACAAAATCTGTGGCCATCTCTATATAATGTACAAGGTTTTCTGGAAAACAACCTTAGAAAGAAAATAAAACCTCAGGAATACATGAGCTGAAAGTCTCCCTTTCTCACCTCTTTGCAAACATGATACTGTCAGCATCTGAGCTCCCTCACAAACAGCTGTCTACGTGAAACAAGACAGGAGGCTCATATTAAATAATGAAGATCGAATGCATTAATTACACCATGGTAAGTAATGATCATATAAAATATGACCATTATATGATTGTTATTACTTTTACTACATTATTCATACTGACATAAATATAACAGCCCACTAGTCATCAGTGTCATACTGTTTTTATAGACAAGGAAAATGGAGCTCAAAGCATTTAATGACCTAATGGTCAAACCTCTAAAAGACCAAAATCATGGTTGGCAAGGCATGAAAAGAAGCCAGAAGGTTTACCAGTGATTGGGCTACATTTTAATTTGGCTTCCGATTCCACTGGTGTCTCCCTACTCGGTCAGCCTTGTAACTGGGCAGCATATGAGAATCTGAATAGATAGAAATACGATAGCTAGTTCTGATCTTTTGAGTTCAGTCCTGGTATTCCAATTCCATACCTTGAGCTTCATTTGTTTGATACGTAAAAGCAACTTTTAA
>NW_006399826.1:6274312-6295929 GCF_000299155.1 Elephantulus edwardii
TCTCCAGCACCAGGGCTCAAATTCGTCAATTCTCCTTCTGTCCTCCCTAGTCATTGTCCAGCTCTCTGATACATAACAAGTCATGTTAATTAAGAGCAATTATAGCAATTTGTACTGTATATAAACTGAATAAGGCAGCTGTTGGTCATAATTCTGGAATATGAAAATCAGACACTTTCTAAGCATAACTTGCTGGAGTCAGTATTAAGTTTAATGAATTGTGATCCTTGCTCTTTTCAGTATACTAATTCTTTTGGAGTCTTTGGAATTGCAATGCAGCTTCTTGCCACTAGGCCACCGGAGTTCCCTCATAGGATGACAGTTAAGGAAGGCAAGAGCTAAACCAATAGAACTTATGTAAAGCAAAACCAACATTTTAAAAATTTGTAATTAGAAAAGATTTTTTTTTTCCCTAGATCTGTCAGAATGGTGTGACTTGCTATTCCTCACCTACTCCTTCATACAGACCTAAAACAGTGAAGGCTAGGTAAAAATCAAAAGGATAAATCAAGGAGAAGTTAAAATGTAAAAGCACCTAGATAATAGATAATGGAAAAGCATCTAGAAATGATACACATTTGACACCTAAAAATGGGCATTCGAGCCAAAGATTTATATCAGAATGGCACCCTCATTCATTGATATTCATTGGAGGTCTTCTGTTTACAAAGTAGAGTAGTGAGTCCATCCTTCAGAACTTGAGCTAATGCGTTTGAGTCTTTCCATCTCCTTTCACAGCAGGGAGCATCACCAGTATTTTGGCATTACCGTCAATCTCTGCTAAATCTTAACTGCTATGAGAAATACAGAAGTCAAAGTATGAGATTTAAAAGCTTGTACCAGGATTCTCTCAGTAGATGCCAAGTAGGACAAACCTCATGCTGGTAGCACAGCTTCAGGTTTTCTCTGAGGATCACATGAAATGATGCATGTAAAATGCTTTGTAGCAAAGAACTATATGAGTGCAAAGCATTGTTAATATCAGATGTACTTTTTAAGTTAATAATATAAGAGAAAGAACTTGAGAGTTGATACTCTCTGTTAATGAACTTTTTTATCAGACAAATTCACTGATGTATTTTACAATAACTATTAAAAATTCACAGATAGCTTTAATATTTTCTATTTCATCCAGTACTGACCATTCAAAGCAGAACTTAAATTGCTAATGATTCTTTTTTAAACTAACTACAGAGGAAACTGTCAGACAAAGGCAAAGGTAGGAGAGACGATATAATGAACTTCCATGTATCTCTAAACTAGTATCAACGATTTGGAACATGTAGTCAACTTGGTGTTCAGTCTAAACCCTATCCCTATGTTAATTTACTGAAGCAAATGCCAAACACCAGCCATTTCAAGATTAAATTCTTGATAAAGCCTTGTGTCTATTTTTTAGCTTAACTGCAAATAAATAATACTATAATAAATGATTGAGGAGACAATTTTATATTGGGGCAGACTGTTATGTTGTTTCTTATTTGAGAGTATTTGATGACCTCCAGTTCTCTTTGAATAATATCCCAACCCTAAAAGAAGCCTTTAACTAAAACTTGCCATATAGTCCGTTGTCCGTGTATATTTGTTCACACATTTAATTCATTGTAACTCCAGGCTTCCTGTTGAATTTCCAGCAGAATCCTACCTAGTTTTCAAGGACTTGGCCAATCCACCCTCTTGATTTTCACACCTCACTGCAGCCTCTAGTGATTATTTTTCCCCCCTTTAAACCTCTGTTGCATTTACTCTACTATAAAAGACAATATTATAGAGATTAAGAGCATGTGCTCTGAAGTCTGACAAAGCTGGGTTTAGGAATTTCTCCTTGATTTATTTACTAGCTAAATGCCCTTGGGAATGACCTCCCTAATCCTCACATCCTCAGGTGTTAAAAGGAACAATGTATTTGTTCTTAAGAAGATTGTCTATGTGTGTGTACATACATTTATTGTTAGGTGCAACCAAGGCAGTTCCCACTCACATCAAACCTATGCACAATAGCAGGAACCTTGCTGTATTTGAGTCCATTGTTAAAGCTACGGCGTCAGTTCATCTCACCAAGGATCTTCCTCATTTTTGTTTGTTCTCTACTTTGTTGTTGTTGTTGTGTAGCGTAGAGTTGGAACTGACCCGTAGCTGACCCTCCAGTGGGTTTTCAGAGGCAGTTAATCACATAGGAAGAGAGGGCCCATACTTTCCCCACAGAGCTGCTGGTGGATATGAACTAAACCGTGTGTTTCTAGGATTGCAGTGCAGCTTCTTGCCACTGGCCACCAGTGCTCCCAAATTTACCAACCTGATAACATGTGTGAAGTCTTTAGAAAGACTTGTTATTGTCCTCTTCCCTCCTGAGGAGCATGCTGACTGTATTTCGTACAAGACAGATTTGTTCATCTTCTGGAACTGCATGATAGACTCAACACTCTTCACAGATGTCGTAACTCAAATTGTCCAATTCTTTTCCTGTAGTTCTTAATCATCGTGTGCTTTAACACGCCTATGCAGTAATTACAAATACCATGGTGAGGGTTGGGAGCTCTGGTGGCCTACTGGTAGATAATAAGTTGAAGTCACAAGGCTCACAGAACACTCCAGCTACTCCATGGGAGAAGGTTGGGCAATCTCTTCCCAACCTTTAAGTATGATTAACCGCCTCTGAAAACCTGCTGGAGGGTCAGCTATGGGTCAATTCCACTCGATGGTACTCAACAACCACATGGCTAGGGTCAAGCCTCCCAACTCTGCAAAATGACATCCTAAGTATTCAACGCTTTAAAGAGGTCTTTTGCTGTAGATATTTGTTCAACACAAGATGCTGTTTGATTTCTTGAGTACTGCTTCCATAGGCAATGCTTGGGGATCTAACATACAATGTTTTTTTGCTTGATGTTGGTTATTGGTCTGGTTGTCAGGAACTACTTTCATGCTCAAATGTAGTCTCTACTGAAGCCTATAGTCTTGGAGTATATTTTTTTTAAATTATTATTTGAAAGTTTACAAAGAAATTGTAAATGCTTTCATTCTTACAGATTCTCCTCCCTTTCTTCCCAACCATCCCACTCACCCAAGCCTGTAGTCTTTGATCTTCATCAGTAAGAGATTTGAATGCCCTTCCCTTTCAGTAGAAAAGTTGTATCATTTGAATATAGAAGACTTTTTGGTTTCTGAGATTGTTGTTTTCTTTTATTTTCCTAAATAAGTCTTTCGTCAGTTCTGGTGTAGTTTTTGTTAGGTAAAACAGGCACAGAAACCAAAAGTAAGCAAATAATCTTTTATTGGGGCTCTCAAGTTCTTGGGTGTGATTCTCTGACCCAGGCTGAAGAGAGAGGGAGAGACAGAGAGACAGTTTGGCAGGATGGATCAGAGAAGATCACACGTGGTGTGAAGAAGAAGTGGCCTTTTAAAAAAACTCAGACTTCTGGCAGAAGAAGTAGGCATATAGCTTGCAGATTGGCTGCAGCTGCCGGTGCTAGTGGTGACACTCTTAAATGGGCAGTTTCTTGGCAGAGGAAGTAGTCATGGAGCATGCTAATTGGCTGCAGCTGTTGGCGTGGTTAGGCAGCAACTAATGATGTTGTTAGGCAGGATGTTTCTTGGCAGAAGAAGCAGTTGTGGAACATGCTGATTGGCTGTGGTGATTGTCAGCAAGATGAGTTATCTCTCGGGAGTGAGTGAGCCCCACAGGACCTATCAGTTTTATATACTCCAAGTTTTCAGATTATTATCTTGGCATATACATTGACTAAATATGGTGAAATAATACATGAACCCAATTAAGTATTGAGAAATTTATTATCTTTGCAGCACTAGTCATAATTTGGTATGATCATGTAGTCTAATATCTTTGTATAACCAATATAATATGCATAAACATCTTGCTGAAAGCAGAACACTTCAATATCACCAGTTCTTGATCATATACCACTCTCTGAATGGTTGAATGTCAGTCACTTTTCTTTTCTTTTAGACATGACTATATTCTATCCAAAATCTTTCCAAATGTTTCATACAGAATCCTTCAGTATTTTTTTCTGAGGCATCTTTTTACCCCCCTTTATTTATCTCTGTTTGAGTAAACTAAGCATCTTTTGCCCTTTTGGCTTTGTAAATCTGTCTTTTCTTATTTAACTACAGTACTATACTATGTCTCCTTGAGTTTATCTTTGAAATCTTCCTTTCACATCTTTTACTTAATGACCTATTCCATTATGCTTAGCTTGTCAATTTTGCAGAGTAAATTTCAGAGTTTCTCTGATATCTATTGGGGTCTTTTCTGTCTTTTTATTGACTTTCTGCTTTTTTTAAATGTATATCATGGATATCATCACACAGATGGTTAAATATGTCAGATCTATTCTTTAAATGATCAGGTGGAATATACTCAAGGTCATATTTTGCTGTCTTGTGAAAGATTTGCTTTCACATACAATTCTGCCTTTCCCATTATGATGTCTTCCCCCGCTCCCCTGACCAAAGATTGATTTTCCCTGACAACATGTCCAAATCATATGAGATGAAATTTCACCATCCTTGTTTCTATGGAATCCCTGGTTGCACTCTTTTCAATATGAATTTGTTTGTTCATTTGACATTCCATAGAATATTCCATTCTCTTCATCAACACCTAATTCAAAGGTATCCATTTTCTTTTTTCTTCTTTATTCAGTCCAATTTTCACAGGCATATAATGGAATTGCAAATATCATGGCTTGGGGCAAGCTCTTTTATACTCCTTAAACTGACAACCTTTCTCTTTAATAAAGTCCGTGAGAGCAGTGTTATCCAAAACTTCTATTGATTTCTTGAATGCTGCTACTATAGGTGTTGATTATAGACCCAAATAAAATTTAATCACTATCAAATTCTGTATTTTCTTTATCATGATATTACTTATTGGTCTAGTTGTGAGGGATTTTTTATTTCCTTAATATTTAGTTGGAATCTATATTAATGGCTTCAGTATATTCATTGTCGTGGTGCTGCTTATTATTGAGGCATACCAACTCATAGCTGACCATACAGCTAGTTTTCAGGGGCAATGACTCACGAACATTGGCCCTCTGTGTCCTACAGAGCACCTGGTGTATTCAAACCATGAGTGTTTGGATTGGCAATGTAACTGAAAAAATATATTTACAATGAAATATTTTGTTGATCTTATAAAATTCTGCTATGCACTATTTAATGTCATTAATTGCCAAGATTGAAGGTTAACATCAAGAAACCAATGATTCTCACCCTTGCATAAATTGGCAGCACCATGAATAGAGAGTGAAATTGTTAACGGTTTCAGCTTGCTTGTTTCAACAATCAAGGCTCTTGTTACCAGCAGTCAAGAAATCAAAAGACAAATTGCATTAGAAAAGTCTACTGTCAGAGACCTCTCCAGAGTGCTAAAGAGTAACAATAACAGTCTAGAGAATAAAATATGCCTGATCCAGGCCACGGTCTTCACAATTACTTGTTACACATCAGCGAGATGGACAATGACTCAGGATTATAACAGAAGAATTGATGCCTTTGAGTTTTGAAGGTGGAGAAGATTGAACGGACTACCATAGACTACCAAGAGAATGTACAGGTCTGTCCTAGAGAAGGTGAAACCAAGCTGCTCATTGGAGGCAGGGATTCTAAAGCTCTGTCTCACATACTTTGGACATGTTGCTAGGAAGGAAAAGTCCCTGGAGAAGGATATCATACTTGGAAAGAAGGAGGGACAATGAAAGAGAGGAAAATCATGGCTTAGATAGATTGACACAGTATCTAGAGTTATGGGGTCAAGTGTGTTAGAGACAGTTGGACTGACTTAGGATAGGACAGGGTTCAGAGTTATTGTGCATAGGGTCGCTATGAATTACAGGTGACTTGACAGTACAAACAAAAACGTAATGCAGGCTGTTTTTCTAATACTGATCATTTTTTTGTTTCCAACATTTGCATTCCAATCACTCGTAATTATCAGTGTATCTTGAGTGCATGTTCTATCAGGTTGATACTCCAAAAGATAGTAAAAAACAAAATAAAACAAACACTTCAATTTTTTTATGCTTTACCTTAGTGGTTCATGTTCAATTTTGTGTAACAACTGTTTACTTAGTCCTTCTGGTAAATGAACACAGAAGAGATATTTTCCTATCACTGACAGTGTTGTGCTCTAATATAGATCTTGAAATATTCCTTTTGACAATGTCATTCTATAATTTGTTATTTCTAACACAGTAGACTACATGATTATTTGATTCAAAGTAGTCAATACTAGTCTATTTCAGTTCATTAATGCCTAGGATATTTATAATTAAGGGTTTCATTTAATTTTTCACAATATTAAGTTACCCTAGATTTATGCTTCTTGTATTTCGCATTCTGATATAAGATATTTGCAGCTGTTTCTTTTCACTTTGAGTCTTGCCACACTGGCTAATGAAGGTCACAAACCCTTTCCCCCCCCCATCTATGTCATTAAGGACAACTCTTCTTTGAGGTAAGAATTCTAATGCTGTGGTCCATGGGGGTGCTGCAAACCCAGAAGGTGAGACTTTGCTGGCAGCGAGAACCCACCAGTGGCTCTATGGGGAAAAGATGTATAAACTCCTCCCTTGCTCTTGACAGCCTCCAAAAACTGCTGGAGAGTCAGCTACACGTTAGTTCTGACACAATACTAATGCGTTTGAGGGTTGTTGTGGGTTTTTTGTTTGTTTGTTTGTTTGTTTTGGTTTTTTCAAAGCTACTTTGAGGAGGGAGTTCTTCCCAGTCATATTTTAGTGCTTTCCAACCAAAGGAGCTTAGCTCCTGCACTGTGCCACGTAATGTTCTGCTTCCATCTGTAAAGGTTTTAACTGACTAGTGTTTTCAGAAATAGATTGCCAGAAATAGAGAGCCAGGAAGCTCCTGAAAACTTTCTAGTATGGATTACTCTACTGGCACTGTGAATAAGAATAACAAAAGAAGAATTGATGGCTTTGAGCTATGGAGTTGGAGAAGAGCACTGATCATCCATCCCATGGATGACAAAAATAACAAGCAAATATGTCTTGGAGAAGGTACAGCTGGAATGAGCTTTGAAGGCAGAGATGATGAGGCTTTGTCTCACATACTTTGGGTACGTTGCTAGGAGTGGCTATTCCTTGGAGAAGGGCATTGTGCTGGGAAGTATGGAGGTTGGTGTAGGAGAGGAAGACCCTCAACCAGTTGACTTGACACAGTGACTGTTCAATGGGCTCTAGTGTACCAGGAAATGTGAAGATGGCACAGGATAAGACAGGATTCAGATCTGTTGTTCATAGGGTCACTAAGTCATACACAACTCGATGACGCTTAAAAACAAAAACAAAGGCCTGGTCCTGAAATACCAGTGGCTTAAATTCATCAGCACAGCAACATGCAAGCCATCATAGTAAGACAAATATACAAGTTGTTGTTGTTAAGTGCCGTTGAGTCACTTCTGACTCATAGTAACCCTATGTACAACAGCCTTGAAAGCTTCTTTAGCCTGTGACAACTTTACTGTCTCTGACACACCTGCCCTCATTACCCCAGTCACTGTATCAATCCATCTCATCGATGATCTCCCTCTCTTTTTCCACGCCTTTACTCTTCCAACCATGATGTCCCTCTCAAAGAACTGGTCAGATGAAGCCTCAGAATCCTTGCCTCCAAGGTGTAGCCTGGCTTCATCCTCTCTAGGACAAACCTGTTTGTTCTCCTGGCAGTCCATGGTATATTGAATACAACCAGCAAGGGTGTGTGTGTGTGTAGGTATATGTGTGTACATTCACATTGCTTCATTTTTTGACACCGAGAACAACCTTGGTGACATTTTTGCTACTATTTACATTAAAATGACATACTATACCTCTTGATACCTAATTTATTGTTATATTCACTGCTTCCTTTGATCTTAGATTTTTATCACCTTTCCTCGTATTTGCTTCTGTGAGATAGTTCTTTGAAGCCAAAACAACTTTTCACTATCTCATAACACGGGAATTTTTTTCAAATGTATTTTTCAAAGGCAACTAGCCATTGTGAGAAGAGAGTCTTGTTTGCAATGTCCTTATTCGTCTGCTTCCCATCATTCTGTGTTATAATGAAACTCTGTCCCCATCTCATCTATATATTGCTAGATTTATAATGTGTTTGTGTCACGGGACACTTGAAAATAAACTTATAGATTACTTCAATAGGGACAAATATTTTGTGAGGGGAAAACACAGGGAAAAACCCCCAAAACAGGTAATGGGATATTTGCAAAAATAGTCCCTTCTAACTAAAGTAGTTCCCAGAAAGCTGATCCTACCACAGGGCGGCCCGTCTTTATCTTGGAAATGTCATCCTTCTTTAGTCTGTAAATATCATGCTATAGAACATGTTAGAGCTGCCTTTGCAGAGAGACTGGAGCCTTCGATGCACAGGCAGTTTACTGTCAACCAAAGGACAATGCCTCTTTCTCAAATTTAATAAAAAGGGAAGGGGGAGTGAGGCAGGCTGTTCAGGAGAAAGGACAGGCAATATCCTTCCTGCCATTACATTGTGGCTCCTTTAATAAAATTATGAAAGAGTGTCTTTGTCCTTCAGACGCTAGTCTTACTTGGGCACATTCACTTTTTCACTTTCAGATGTGTGAATCTTGGGACATGACTGCTGCCAGGCTTTTCAACCGGCATCCATAGGATCTTTCAGCGGATGTGCAGGATCTTTTTACCGTGTAGTATCTCTCCAGTCCAGGCCAAATCCTCTATTTCACCTTTTTATAGTTGAAGACTCTACTAAGTAAAGATGTAGCCCAGTTAACCAACACATTTCAGAAAATAAATTCCCCCAGAAATATAAAGATTAGCTGTCTTACTGTGAAGCATGCCTTACCGTGAATTACATAGGCAGATTTCGCTACATTCATTACCTGGCTGAGAACAGAAAATGACAATTTTATTGTGAAGGGGCAAGTAATTTTTGCAGGATGGATCAGTTCTAAAAAAGGGATGGTCTGAGAAGGGGGAGGGTAGCAATATGATAGAATTTGTGCAGCTATAAGACACCATTAAGGGCTGTGGGGTGAATGCAGATGGGGGAGGGTATTTGGGAGGGAATGAAGAATATAAGGAATGATGAGAGGGACACAGAAAGAGAAGTGGAAAGTAGGAAGGATAAACTTTACCCATTTGGAAATTTTGCTGGTGCTGCATATCAGCAATGAAATAGCCGTGGTTTCAGCTGCAGAGTTCGGAGCCAAACGACCTGTGAACTAATCCCAACCGCCCTACTTACCAACTCTGTGGCTTTGGACAATTTACTTAGCTTCCCTAAGCTTCAGTTTCCTTATCTGTAAAATGAGGCCGGTGAAGTGTTCCTAGGTCACAGGGCTGGTTGAGGATTAAAGGAGATAATACACATTAAACATTTAACACAATGTCTGGCACACTTGTGCACCTACTAACCACTAAGCCTGGAGCTCTGGTAGCAGGGTCTATGGAGAGCTACTCTGCTAAACCAAAGGTCTTACCTTACCATTGATTCAAAGCCACCAATGGCTCTTTGAGAAAAGGTGGGCAATCTCCTCTCCTATATTTACAGCCTTGGAAACCCAATGGGTAGTTAGCTATTGGTTTCTGCCAAATCGATGGCAATACGCATTTTTGAGAAACACTAATCAATCACTTATTGCGTAGTCCATTCTGATCCATGGTTACCCCGTGTGTTTCAGAAGTGAACTCTGCTTGTGATTTACAATGATCACTCTTTTTGCTGTAGACTATAAGCTCCTTCTTCTGTAGCACATTAAAGGTGAGTTTGAACCTCTACCTTTAGATTTGTAACCAAGCACTTAATTATTTGCACTGCCCAGGGAATTCCCACTAAAGGCTTCACATCTTTATTTTCTTTTCTAAAAATTATTTTAACTTAATTGTAAGGAATTTCACTGTCAACCCAAAGGTACTTGATTTGAATCCAACAGTTCCTTGATAGTAAAAAGAAAGGCAGTCTCCTCTTGTGCAATTTACTGCCTCTGAAAACTTGCTGAAGGGTCAGCTCTGGGTTGGTTCCAACTCCGTGTTACTCAACTATAATAGTAACAATTATTATCATGGATTCTTATGGTTTACCAATTATCCTTTTAATATGTTCTTGTTGCCTACTATAATACTACTAGAAAAACTGCTATTTATAATAAAATTTTTTCAGTAATCTGGTTTATTTTCCTAAACTAACATGTACTGAGCTCTTACTGCTTTATAGAAACTCTATCATATCTTTCGATGCATTCATTCAATCATTCATTCAATCTTCACAACAAGCCATTTCACAATTGAATAAACCAAAGCACAAAGATATTAAGGAATTCTTCAAAGTTCCTCAGCTATGGTGTGGTAGAATCAGAGTTCTTGACACAGTACGGTCTGGAGAGTTGAAATTATTTACTAAAGACCATGTAGAGAGTGAGTAGGACTGTAGTTCAATTTCACTTTCTTTAATCTCTCAAAAATGGGCTACTTTCTTCATCACTTCATACCTTTCATCTATGGAAAAGTCACCTGGTACCATAGTAGATTATCTGTTAGATTATTAGCCTAAAGGTCAACAGTTCTAATCTACCAATCATTCCATAGGAAAAAGATGAGGCAGTCTATGTCTTTAAATACTTGAAAACTTAGAAACCTGTAGAGGCTTTTCTATTCTGTGTTATAAAGTCATTGTGTGTAAAAAATCACAATCAAATAAACAAGCAAAACCCAAACCCAAAAAAAAAACCAAAATGAACATTAGAGCGACCACATCTGACATCCATTAACTTCACCAAGAGGGACAGTCCCCACCACCAATATCTACAACCCAAAACCATTTCCCATGGTGTCAGACATGCCAACCATGTTCCCACACCTCTTTCCACTTATGACAGACAGCACTAATCTTAATGTTGTATTGGGTTCAAAATCCAGTGTAATTGCTCACAGAGCATAACTATAGAGTTTATTAAGAAAGCTAATAGGATAGCTTCCATACCTTTTCAACCTGTATGCAGAGCAGATTATCTGAGAGGCTGGGCTCTATGAGGAGAAGCGTGGCGTTAGGATTGGTGGAAGATCTATCAACAATCTGCATTATGCAGATGACACAACCCTGCTCACTGAAACTGAGGAGGACCTCATGCACTTACTGCAGAGGGTCAAGGACTGCAGCCTTCAGTATGGACTGAGGCTCAGTGTGAAGAAGACAAAGATTCTCACCACTGGACCAATCGGTAGCATCAGGATGGATGGTGAAGAGATTGAGATTGTTCACAGCTTCAGTTTGCTCGGCTCCATGGTCAACACTCTTGGCACCAGCAGTCAGGAAATCAAAAAATGTATTGTGATGGGAAAGTCTGCTGTTAGGGACCTCTCTAAAGTACTCAGGAGCAGTGGTGTCTCTCTGGAGACTAAGATGCACTTGATACAGGCCATGGTCTTTGCAATCACTTGTTATGCATCAGAGAGTTGGACAATGACTAGGGAGGACAGAAGGAGAATTGATGCCTTTGAACTGTGGTGCTGGAGAAGAGTATTGAATGTACCATGGACTGCCAAGAAAACAAACAGATTCATCCTAGAAAGGGTTAAACCAGGCTACTCCTTGGAGGCAAGGATTCTGGGGCTTCGTCTGACTTATTTTGGACATGTTGTAAGGAGAGACAGGTCCTTGGAGAGGGACATCATGCTTGGTAGGGTAGGGGGACAACGCAGGAGGGGACAACCCTCTATGAGGTGGATTGATTCAGTGACTGGGGTAATCGGGATGGGTGTGTCAGAGGCAATGCGATTGGCACAGGATAGAGCAGGATTTAGGGCTGTTGTACATAGGGTTGTTATGAGTTGCCAACGACTCGAGGGCACATAACAACAACAACAACAATAGGATAGCATTTCAATTGGCAAAAAGATACACTTTCTCAGGAGAGCTTCCAAAGTGTACTAACAGGACTTCCAGCCTTCTGTCTCACAACTTTAGGTTGGTATAACAAAACTCGTAATCTTGTCAATTATGGCATCTTTCTTCCTCACCCCTCCCCTATTTCTCCAACAAACTTGAGTAAGGCCTCTAGTTCTGGTCCTTTTGGGTAGCTGTACCAAGGTCAGCTCTATCTCATGCCAGATTCTCTGCTGCAGCTGCTGTTGCTGTCTTATAGATCTGGCTGGCTCAAGAACCTCTGGCCCTGAAGGGCACTCTGTATTCTCTGCTTCTTTGCTGGTGATGAGATTTTCAGATTCAGCCACTAAATCTGCTAAATTAAATGGTGAAATTAGCCAATCCCATCTTGGATAGATTTATACAGCCTATTCAAATATTCCTTCCCATCTATATTACAAGTCAAAGTCAAGGGCTAGGAAAACCATTTTCCAGAATAAACCCTTACTTAAGGGAACTCTGGTGGCCTAGTAGCAAGAAGCTGTGCTGCAATCACAAAGGCAAGCGGTTCAAATCCACCAGATGAAAAAAAAAAATCCACCAGATGGTCCTCTGGAGAAGAAGGGGCAATCTCCTTCTGTGCCAGTCAGATCTTATTTGAGTGAATTAAGTCAGTCCCACAAGGACAAATATTGAATAAAACCATTATTATAGAATGAGTATAAGGAAATAAGGGGGTTGGGGGGGATGTAGAAACAGAGGAATGAGAATGTGCAAGAGACAGGGTGATTAATCATGGAGTTGTATAATTTGATGAATGGCAGGATGAGGGTAATTGGAAGAATCTATTCTCAAAAACAATGTATTCAAATTTTGTAAATAAACTAGTATAAAATAAAAAAAAATTCAAATTATAAAAAAATGTATAAATTAAGTGCCTAATGAATAAAATGTGAGATGTTTGAAAAAAAGAGACATAAGAACAAATCTTTACTTGACATCACACTAAGATACTTAATAAACATGGTAGCAGTGAGATTTCGTTTTTCTTCACGACGGCTGCCCATCTCAGTTCATGAAGGAAGAAGCCTGCCAGCTAGTTGGAGTCCTGGGCTCCAGCACTGTGCCACATCTCATTATCCATGGAGTAGTAGAGACTCAAGAGTGACTTACAACACTGAGCTTTAGTTTTATCATCTGCTGCTTGACTCTGGAAACAAGCCTACAGAAATAAAGTTTTGAGTTACTGTAAAGTTAAAGATTAATTTATAAAACCTTTGAAAACTGAGAAACACTGAATAGATGAAAGTTACTTTATTTCTAATATCGGTAACAATTTTATTTTTTAAAAAATCTGCCAACAGTTTATTGAATGTAATTATTGAATCTAACTGATAGTTTTATATTATTATTATTATTATTATTATTAATTATTATTATCTCTCCTTAAAACAACAAACAAAAGCTAGCAATTTCCAGACTCTAATCGCAGAGAATTTTATAGAGAGTTGCTCTAGATGGGCTTCTGAAATCCTATTTTTAAAATTTTCAGATGGTTGTTGTTGTTGTAATGTGCCATCGAGTCGCTTGCGACTCATAGTGACCCTGTGTACAAGAGCTCTATACGCTCTTCTATCCTGTGCCAACCTAGCCATCTCAGATTAGTTAGGCTATAAACTCTATGGCAATGGTCTAGCTTTAGACAATATTGAGCATTTGTCTTTTAATTCCTTATTATAAGTTATAGTACACACATATCACGTATGTGTATATGCACATATACATATGTAAATATAATTTTCTTTTATAAAATTTGTAGGACTTAGATCAATATGGAATTGAATCATATATTATTAACTTGAGTGAAAACCACTTATAAACAGATCCATTCATATGCATGTGTAAGACATTTAACAAAAAATAAAAATACAACCAAGACCCCAAAAAGCATGAAGTAAGAGTTGCACAGAGAATCCTTTACTGACATTAAGGAAGTATTTTTCTGAATGGCACCCTCAAGGCATAGGTATAGATTAAAGGACATTTTAAGGTAATGGCCCTTCAGAAAGGTTATTCCTGATTCAAAAGGTAAGTCTAGACAAGAAAGTCATCTTGGAGAAAACAAAATAGCTGAATCCTACCAATGAGTTGACTACATAGTGAACTATCCTTTAAATTAAGCAGCATTCCTGTTTCATTGGGGATTTAAAAGCTGATCCAGCGTTTTACAGAGGCAAACAGAGACTGTAGATGTTCAGCCAAATCCAGGACTTAAATCCAGCATCATCACCTAACAATGGTATAAACAGAAGGAAGGTTCAGAACCTCTCACAACCCATGTTTTCTCATCTGTGCAATTGGGAAAATGAAGAATCAAATGCAGAAACAAACACATGCAAAGCACATGTGCTGGCACTTGGTGGACATGGGATAAAAGCAAGCTATTATTGTTTTTTGACAAAACTAATCCCCCCTAGAACTGTCTGTTTTCTCCATTTCCCCTGGTGGTTGGGAGAAATTAATGCAGTTGCTGAAGCAGCAGACGAGTACATAAAGCACTGGGAAAGGCTGGCTTAATACATGTGATTTAATTCCAGAATGTGTTTCTGAAAATCCCCTGACTTCTTTGTGAATATCTGTTATCTCTTTGCTTAAAAACAAGGTACCCAACACTTCTTGTAGCGTTTTTGGCCACTTGTTTTAGAAGGATACATTGATAAATTGGAGTGAATCCAAAAATGATAAAAGGATTAGAGGATATGACCTTACAGAGAGAGATTATTAAAAAAACTTCTTACACCCAGCCTGGAGAACGGATGACGGAGGGAGGGGGATATGAGAACTAAGCATAAATATTAGAAATAGGTAAGAAATAGGGAAAGGAATTATTTTAGGTGATTAGAGGGTAGAAAAACAGAGATCAATGGCCTTAAATCAGAAACATGAACACTTCTGTGAAGTCTTCTTCGAAGGAAAAAAAAGTCAGCAGAGAAGTCCATTAACATTTTGATTCTCTCATCTCAGGGGTTACTGAACCATGCAAAGGTGTCCTGTGCAGCTCTTGAGATAGAACCTCCAAAACCAGATTTTTTATTTTTTTTTCTTTTCACAGACTTAAACCTGAAGGATGAAAAAGGAAGGAAAGCATGCCCTGGCTGTGTGTGCTGTACTGGGAACTAATAAAACATATACATATTGAAAGTCAATGTCCATTTCTTAAAATCCCTCTTTCTAGTGTCAAGAACTGAATGGTACTTGTTGTACACACATGCACACTCACACACTCCACTTAATACTTCCCTGAAACTTGTTAATGTGACCTTAATTGTATAAAGGCTTTTGTAATGAGAAGTAACGTCAGAAAGAATAAGCTCAGCATTCTAGGTGGCAGCTCTTAAGAAGGGCACTCAAGTAAGAACTATGATAACTTCTGACAGAGGCAGTTAGAGCAAATTTTAGTGGCCCTTGAATTCAGGTACTTTCTTTTCCAGAAACATTGCTATCTCCAACCCACGGTGGTAGTCAGGTAACTGACATAGGCTTATGCTCTTAGTATGATATAGTCATCACCATGTAACCTTTTTGTCTCAGGATGATGCTAAACCAGCATCTTCCATAACACTGGTTACCAAATGAAGTTGTTGTAGCATTATTCAAGAATAAAACACAACCTTCAAAGCAAATTCACTGACATTAGAAAGAAAAGGCACAAAATTCACTCCAACAAAATATTGGTTTGTGATTGTCTGCTATTGTCTTCTGTACTTGTGGGCATAGAGCCAGACAGTAGAAGTACAGAGAAGACTCATCCTCTGAATGGAAATTGTAGGCTCTGTGACTACAAGACAAATGGAGAACAGTTGCCAAATGTGAGATTTCTCCCAATGAATGCTTTGCTGCCTTGAAGAAGAATTGATGTGGGCAGCAAGATTAGAACATCAGAATTCAATCTTGGCTCTGTTGTCTTATACCAGCTGTGTGACCTTAGGCAACTTATTTAATCTTTCTGGCTTTAAAATCTCTCAACTGTAAAACCTAAACTGGGGGGAAAATCATGCACCCTATATAAGTTTTGGAAAGCCTGAAACATTTTATATAACCAAATTAGTACCATATTTTGCATCAGATAGGATTGCAATTAATGGAGGTGTATATAGAATTACTGAACCACAAATACCACTACTATAAAGTCTGTCTCCATTCTCTACTCTAGTAGAAATCTCTAAGACTAGTCGGTGACCCCTGATTCACTTCACAACACAAATCACGTATCCTTTACCTTATGATGTTTTCCAAAAAAGATATTATACACAAATTTATTAAGATCAAATACCATTTTGCACCTACTTCACAAAGGATTATGTTTTGTTTCAACAAGAAAGGGGCCAAAAATATAGAATTATTTTTCAGTATATGAAATTTTATGTGTGTCAAATCAGTTAAAGTGTTTCGGCAAACAAATGCAATCTTGGTTGTATTCACTTCTTTATTCCAAGAAATTTGGACAAATCACCTGCCCAGCCAACTATAAGGAAATCATTCTAGTGCTCCTTAAAAAAAAAGTGGAAGAAGAAAAAGAAAAAAAAAAAGATTTATTAGTAGTACCATGCAGTGTTAGCTTAAAACATGGCACTTTTTTATTTTAGCCATTTTCTTAGCCTCCTCTCTCTCCAGCCACCTTAACTACAGACACATGGTCTTGCAAATCATCAACAGCTGTGGGACCAGGATAAGACAGAGAATGCTTCCCACACTGAAGAGGAAGACTAGAGGGAGACTGGAGCAAGACCCTGGTGAGAACTAGACCCTGGTGGCAAGACACTGATGATGATGTAAAGACTGGGATTGCTGTGGAGAAACTGTGGAGAAAGGTGTAACCAGAGAAGCCCTGAGGATTGCCAGATAATTAAGAAGTTGACTTATAACTGCTCTGAGGCAAACTGCCGAATGATTGAGGAAACCAGACACTTCTTAAATTTGTGTTGCTGAACCATAGTAGAACCTGGAATAATTGAAGAATTGTACCTTGGGACTGTTGGGCTAAAACCTCAATTTGTATTGGGTTATATTCTTTGTTCCCCCTCCCACTTATTTCCCTAATAAACCCCATTGTTTGTACCAAAACATTTAGTAAAGTCTGTGAGTCAATAACAAACAATCCTCTTGCTATTGGTGTGGCACTAGCCTGCGCCATGGGGCTGGGCTACTGGCCCTATATCTGCTCTCTTCTTTGGGGTAGTGAGGGCCTGTGCTGTTCTCACTCCCTCTGGCACTTTCAGAGAGACTCTTACAACTCTTTGGCCTTATGTCCTATTTTCTGCTTATTAGGCAACACACAAGTAAAATCTTGCTGTAAATTATTTTTAAATGGCTGAAACATTGATAGGGAGCTTCCAGAAATCAAGCTGGATTTTAAAGTCTATAGAATGTAAGATATTGCTAAGATCAGACAAATCTTGACTGAAAGCAGAGAACTCAAGAAAGGTTTTTATCATGGTTTTTTGATTATGCAATGACATTCAACTATAAGAATATATTTTTGATAACACTGAAAAGACTGGGAATCCCAGAATATTTAATTGTGATCATAGAGAGCCTGTACATGAACCAAGAAGCAGTCATTTGAATAGAATAAAGAAATATTACATGATTTCAAAAGAGACAAGATCACATAAGGCTTATATCCTTGCAGCAAATAGATTAAGTTTGTATGCTGAACAAATAATCCAAGAAGCTGGATTTTATGAAGACGAATGTAGCATAAGGATTGGAGTGAGATACAGCAACCTGTGTTATTCAGATGACACAATCTGGTTCACAGAAAACGAAGAAGACTTTAAGCAGTTATTAAAGAACATAAAATACTTTATGTTCAGTGTAGCTTAAACTTCAAAATAAGAAAAACAAAACCACTCACAATTGGCCAAATTGGCCAAATAGGCAACATCATGATAGAGGGAGAAAATATGTAAGCTCCAATGACTTAATTTTACAATCATATCTCTGGAAGCAACAATGAATAATCAAAAGATGCATTGAATTGAGCAAATCTGTTGCAAAAGATCTCTTTGAAAGGGTAAAAGTGTCATTTTAAAGACTTCATTTAACACTTCTGGTATATTTTCTTTAAGGACTACTGCTTGGAAAGGAAGGAGTAGGCTTGTAAATCGACAAATGGGAAGATCCTCCATGAGGTGCATTGACGTGGTGATTGAAATGATGAGCTTTAAGCACAATGCTAATTGTTATGACGCAAGATTGGACATGGTTTTGATCTGTTGCACATAGTGACATGATCACTGTGAATCAAAGTTAACTGAATGACACCTAACAACAACAGGAACTGTTGACTTCTCATCTCTGGAATCCATCAGGAAATGTTTATTTCTATGTAAAAATCTTTCCTTAATTTTTATAGTAGTATATTCATACAGTATTTGTGCTTTTGTAGTTGATGTATTTCTATCAGCATAATTTTCTCCAGCTTCATCCATATAATGAAGGTTTTCAAAATTGCTCATTGTTCTTGAAAATTACATGGTATTCTATTGTGTGCGTATATCACTGTTTGTTTATCCATGCACCCATTAACAGACAGGTTATTTCCATCTGCGGGGTATTATGAATGTTGCTGCAATGAAAATGTTATGTGCATCTATCTATTTCTCTTCCAGCTCTTAATTTTTTTCTCTATTGCTAGTAGTTTTCACATCAACTAGATGGAGGAACCATGGGTTCCCAAATAAACATAAGAAGTTTCCCACTGCAAATCTACATCATATAACTGAAAGAAAAAAAATCTCATATAAATAAGAGATAAAATTGTGTTAAGTTACTAAACTGTTACTGTAAGTTTTTCATGACTCCTTGCACTATCTTAACTATGAAAATAATCTTGCAGCAAATTTCTTACATATGTAGAATTTTCTTCACTATTTATTATAGTTTTCAAAGAAATTTATATCAGAAGGTAGAAAGAAAAAAGTCTATGATATCCCTGCTAAACTATTGCAACAAGGAAGACAAAGCCCATGCTTAAGACTGTTATTTTAAAAATGAAGAATAGATTTTTTATGTGATATTGGTTATTATGGTGTTTACTAAAATATGAAAAGAAAAAGAGTTCTCATGTTTTCAAGCAAAATAATTCACACTCTTGGAACCTGAAGCTTTGAAAGATTAGAAAAGTTGAGTAACTATATACTTAAAACTATAAAAAATTTGAACAACCAAAGTCCGTTAAGTCCTCTGCACAAATATGCAGTTAAGTGTTACAACCTCCCTAACTAGTCATTTTAGATGACTTCACAGTAATTATGTGGACAAGTTATTTTTCATATCTGCAGACAACACATATCTATTTCTCAGCTCTCAGTGCTGTATCTGTCCCACAGATTATCATTGATGACTTTTCCTGCATTGTCTTGTCACTACTTTGGGGTTTTTTGCGTATAATAATGTATTGCATGTCACATATTGATATATCTTTTCTCAATTCTTTGACTGATTTGATAGAACGTGCTTTTCTCCGTAAATATAGTTTCTGGTAGGTGGTAGTTTCCATTATTTCACTTCTCTTGGCTACAGTAAGGAAGCTGTGATTGTTACTGTTGTTGTTGTTATGTGCCGTCGAGTCGTTTGCGACTCATAGCGACCCTATGTACAACAGCCTTAAACCGTGCTCTATCCTGTGCCAATCGCACTGCCTCTGACACACCCATCCCGATTACCCCAGTCACTGAACCAATCCACCTCACAGACGGTCTTCCCTCCTGTGCCGTCCCTCCACTCTACCCAGCATGATGTCCCTCTGTAAAGACCTGTCTCTCCTTACAACCTGTCCAAAGTATGTCAGACGAAGCCACAGAATCCTTGCCTCCAAGGAGCAGCCTGGTATAATCCTCTCTATGATGAATCAGTTTGTTTTCTTGGCAGTCCATGGTACACTCAATACTCTTCTCCAGCACCACAGCTCAAAGGCGTCAATTCTCGTTCTATCATCCCTAGTCATTGTCCAACTCTCTGATGCAAAACAAGTGATTGCAAAAAGCATGGCCTGTATAAGGTGGACCTTAGTCTCCAGAGAGACACTGTTGCTCTTCAGTATTTTGGAGAGGTCCCTACCTGCAGACTTTCCCATCTCAATACGTTTTTTGATTCCTGGCTACTGGTGCCAAGAATGTTGACCGTGGAGCCGAGCAAACTGAAGCTGTGAACAATCTCAATCTCTTCGCCTGATGCTACCAATTGGTCCAGTGGTGAGAATTTTTGTCTTCTTAACATTGAGTCTCAGTCCATATTGAAGGCTGCAGTCCATGACCCTCTGCAGTAAGTGCATGAGGTCCTCCTCAGTTTTAGCGAGCAGGTTGTGTCATCTGCATAACGCAGATTGTTGATAGATCGTCTACCAATCCTAACGCCACGCCTCTCCTCATAGAGCCCCGCCTCTAGGATAATCTGCTCTGCATACAGGTTGAAAAGGTATGGAGACAGGACACATCCCTGACGTACGCCCTTCCCAATTTTGAACCATGCAGTGTTGCCCTGCTCTGTTTTGACGACTGCCTCTTGGTCCAAGTATAGGTTTCGCATTAGCACGATTAAATGTTCTGGGATTCCCATTCTTCTCAGAGTCAGCCACAGTTAAATGATCCACGCAGTCAAATGCCTTTGCATAATCAATGAAACACAGATAGACATTCTTCTGGTATTCTCTGCTTTCAGCTAAGATCCATCTAACATCAGCTACAATATCCCTAGTACCACGACCCCTTCTAAACCCAGCCTGGACTTCTGGCAGTTCTCTGCTGATGTACTGTTCTAGTCGTTTTTGGATAATCTTCAGTAGAATCTTGCTTGCATGTGAAATCAATGATATTGTCCTGTAGTTTCCACACTCAGTTGGGTCCCCCTTCTTTGAAATGGGAACAAATATTGACCTCTTCCAGTCAGTTAGCCAAGTGGTTGTTCTCCAGATTTCTTGGCACAACTTGGTGAGCACATCCACGGCAGCATCTGTTAGCTGAAATATGTCAATTGGTATACCATCTATTCCAGGGGCTTTATTTTTGCTATTTCCTTCAAAGCAGCTTGAACTTCTGCCTTCATCACCATAGGCTCTGGCTCAAATAATGGTAAAAACCTCACTGTATCTCCCAAGCTGTGTGGTTCAATATAAATAAACCAGATACATCTGCCGTGGAAGAAGGATGAGCCATCTCATATGATTGTCTCTGATAACCCACCAGACGGCTAGCTATGAATGAGTTCTGACGCAATGGTATACGATAACAACAATTTGAATATGGTAACTATTTCTTTCTATGTACATTACTTCTAAGAATTCTGTTGAGGTTGTGAAGTGCCATCAAATCAACCAGGATTCATAGTGATCCTATAGACAACAGATCTGAACTTTGCTGTATCTTGTGCCATCCCCATAATCTACTGGAGGCACAAGCACATTGTGCAGTTATTCCTGAACAATAAATATTATTAACATCACTCACAAAATAAATCTAGCTGAGGATAGTTAAAAAATGACTGGAACAGTACACAGAGAACTGCCAGCAAGAAAAACCTGGATTCACATGAGACTATGAACCAAGATATGATTGCTCATGTCAAATGAATTTATATTGTTTTTGTTGTTGTTATGTGCCGTCGAGTCGCTTGCGACTCATAGCGACCCAATGTACAACACCCCTAAACTCTGCTCTGTCCTGTGCCAATTGCAC
>NW_006399826.1:6296965-6297672 GCF_000299155.1 Elephantulus edwardii
TAGTTTCCACACTCTGTTGGGTCACCTTTCTTTGTGATAGGGACAAATATAGATCTCTTCCAGTCAGTTGGCCAAGTGGTTGTTCTCCAGATTTGTTGGCACAACTTGGTGAGCACATCCAGGGCAGTGTCTGTTAGCTGAAATAGAAGCCAAAAATATCAGAAAGAGGATTACTCATGTTTTATTGACTACGCAGAGGCATTTGACTGTGTGGATCACAATAAATTATGAGTAGCATTGGAAAAAATGGGAATTCCAGAACATTTAATTGTGTTCATATGAACCCTAAACATTCACTAAGAAGTAGTTGTTCAGACAAACAGAACTGGGAATGTGTATTTTCTCCATATTGGTTGAATCTGTTTCCTGAGAAAATAATTTGAAAAAGACAAGAAAGTCATGAAGACCTGAAAACTTTCTGAAAAAAATTAAAGACTACAGCCTTCAATATGGATTGTATCTCAACACCAAGAAAACAAAATTTCTAAATTAAAAGATGTATTGCAATGGGAAATTCTGCTGTTAGGGACCTTTCCAAAGTTCTGAAGAGCAATGCTGTCTCTCTGGAAACTAAGGTGCATCTGATACAGGCCATGGTCTTTACAATCGCTTGTTATGCATCAGAGAGTTGGACAATGATTTAGGAGGATAGAAGGAGAATTGATGCCTTTGAGCTGTGGTGCTGGAGAAGAGTATTGAGGGTACCA
>NW_006399826.1:6297772-6298156 GCF_000299155.1 Elephantulus edwardii
TTCTGGTGTTTCTGAGTACCTGGGAATATGAGGGGGTCTGCGGGGGTCTGGCAGCTTTCATGTGAGGCGCCCAACTCCAGCCAGTCAGATCCGAGCCTCTGCTTTGACCTTCCTGCTGTAAACGTATGTCACGTGCCTCTGGTGTCTCCGATTACCTGGGAAGATGGGGGGGGGGGTCTGCGGGGGTCTGGCAGCTTTTGTGTGAGGCGTCCAACTCCAACCAGTCAGATAAGAGCCTCTGCTTTGACCTTTCTGCCTGAATGGATGTCACGTGCTTCTGGTGTCTCTGATTACCTGGGAAGATGGGGGGGTCTGCGGGGGTCTGGCAACTTTCGTGTGAGGCGCCCAACTCCAGCCAGTCAGATCCGAGCCTCTGCTATAACC
>NW_006399826.1:6298256-6304668 GCF_000299155.1 Elephantulus edwardii
GTTGTAAGGAGGGACCAGTCCTTGGAGAGGGACATCATGCTTGGTAGGGTGGAGGGACAGCGCAGGAGGCGAAGGCTCTCTATGAGGTGGATTGATTCAGTGACTGGGATAATCGGGATGTGAGTGTCAGAGACAGTGTGACTGGCACAAGACAGAGCAGAGTTTAGGGGTGTTGTACATAGGGTCTCTATGAGTCTCAAGCGACTTGATAGCACATAACAACAATAACAACATGAGAAAATATCAATATGAGCAAATAATACCCTTCTATTTTCTCTATTCATTATTGTTGTTATTTTTGTACATATATACATTCTGGCTTCCCTTTTTTTTCAGTGAGGAAGTGTTGATTAAATCTTTGAATAATTCCTTCAGCAATGAATGCATGGATCATAAATAATACAAGGTTCTAGTTTGTTCTCTTTCTGTAATTATCTCAATTTATTCAGACTGATTCTTAACCAACCCTCCATTAAGTATACAAGGGTGTTATTTATGTGGGAGAAGACTTCCCATCTTTCTCCCTCAGAGCCACTGGAGGATTTGAAGGAAAAAAAAAATCGAAAGAGGCACAACCTTTGAATTAGCAGCTCGATCTCTTACAGATTATGCCCTCAGAGGTTCCTGAATAATGTTATTGTTGTTAGATGTGGTCCTGTCATTTATTTCTCATAGTAATCCTATGAACAACAGTTTGCACTCTGTCCTATGCTATACCATTCTCATAATTTCTTACATACTCAATCCCATTGCAGCAGTCACTGTGTTAATCTATTTGAGGGTCTTCTGCTACCATTCAAAGCCTAATAATGTCCCTGTACAAATAATAGCCTTTTCCAACAACTTGCCTAAAATATATGAAACAAAGATATGTTCTAGAATAATTATTGCTGTATATGGTCAAGTAGGAACTGACTCCTTCTGATCCACCGTGGCTTTAGAAAGACAATAAATCACATAGAAGTTGATTGTCCATCGAAAAAGTAGCTGGTGGATTCAAACCTGTAATAGTAGAAGTGTAAAGATTTAAGTTGTATTGTCTTCTTCTGATCCTGGGAAATATTGAACTATTTTCAGTCTATTTTGGTACGACCTCTGGTTGTCTAGTGGTAAGAAGTTTCATTGCTAAACCAAACAAATGTGATTCAAATCCACTATCCGTTCCAAGGAAGAAAGATGGCCAAGCTCATCCCATGCAAATAAACTGCATCTGAAAACCTTTGGGAGAGTCACCTATGAGCCAGTTCTGACTTGATTGTATATGACAAAAGGAACAACATTATTTCTTCATAAATAAGTTTGGTAATCAATAGATTTACAATCTGAATGCTCTTTTTTTGAAAAAAATATTAATTTGTTTTCTTTATATGTGTTATTTATTCACCATTCTATTACATTTTTAAACTTATTTAAATATAATCAAATTATTAAATTTTGCTCTATTTTTAAATTTATTTTTCATATAGTTTATATAATGCTTTTTTCACTACATCAATAATGAATACTGTCTTCACTACTATTTTCCAAAACATTAATTCTTTCTTTTACTGTGTCTGGACTGCAGTTACATTTTTTAATGTATGTAATTTTTCATTTCAAAACTTTATGATTTGTTCTTGTTCTTATACTTTTGATCCTATGTTAATTATGTATTATTGTTTCACACTATTTATAATGAGTTGTATGTTTTTATTATATATTTGACCATCTTCAATATCCTCAAGTGTGTGTCAAATAGAAAAGTCATTTAATGCAGAATAAGTATTATTACATGCATTGTGTTGGGTGATGTTTTATTTGTTTTAGGATTTTTTATTAATCTGCACAATTTTAATGGTAGGATTTTGTTTGTTTAAGCCTTGCTTTGTTTTGTACAATCATTTGCTGAAAGGCGGTTTGTACTGGCTTTGACAAGCACTGTGGCGTTTGGACAAGAACAAACTGGGAGGAGGGTAGAGAGAATAGTGCAACAATGAATGAATGGAAACCCAAAATCTCTGTAAATGTTTATGAAAATTAATAAAATATAGGGAAAAAAATGGCAAAAAAAAGAAAGAAAGGCGGTTTGTGGTTATTTGAGTGTCTTGATGTCTTAGGCTCCTAATACAGAATTAAGTATTTTATGAGTATTTTCAGTAGTTTTTGCTCAGCAGAGGTATTGGATACATTGCAGATGCACTCCATAAACAAAGGGCAATTCATTTCAGTTCAAGGTCATAAGGGTATCCTCTTGCCTTCTATCTTCCTTATCCTATAGCTTCCAGTGAAAGAATAATTTCATGGGGCTACTTGGAAATTATATTTTAATCTCTATTATCAGAAAAGAAATACCCACCTAAGCTCAGCTTCTTGCTCAGACGCTGTCTGGACTGGATCACTTCTATCACCTTTTATCTTGCTGTAGTTAAGCTCTAGTTCACTGGCAGTCTTTTCTTTTCATCAGTACCAACAGGCCTGAAATGATACTTGTCTAGTAGATTTGTTTTGGTTTTAAATTTTATTCTCTTTAATTTTTATTCTTAACTCTTCTCTCTCCTGGTGATTCATTACTATTTCCTATTTGTGACCTACAAAAGGGCAGCAAAAGAGTAAATGTGAGAAATCATCTTCAATGGAAATACTTTGTTATCTCCATTCATTCCTTGTAGCATCTGAAATAAAAGGGTGGTTTGAGGCAATGCTTCATCTTTGAGTTTTCAATGGACCATCAGGTTCAGGTACTCAGGAACAGTTTTCTTTAATAACCATACTGAATGTGGTGCCATAATGCACATTGCCTGCATCAGTTCCTTGGCTTGAAAACAAATTTGTTGCTTTTCTTTCGAAGACCCCAAATACTAATTTCCTTCAAGTATTTTAATTGTCTTACACTGGGGGAGAGTGGGGGTTTTGTTCCTACAACCTTTGATTGCCTACAGAAAGGCTGACAACACAGCTGACACAGGATTTATTACAGTGAACAGTTTCTAAACAATATCATTTTGCTGCTCGTCTGCTTTCAGTGAAATTATAGGGTGTTTTCTTCTTTGGAGTACAATGAGGCTCAGTTCACACCCAGGGGAGTCCTAAACAGATTCCGTGTCAACTCACTTAGGCTCAATACAAATACAATTGTCATTAAAGATGTCAATTTGAGGATGTGCAGTTTCAATGTCTTGGCTTATGTTGAGATGCTAGAGAAAAAGGAAAAAAATGGAGCTATAAATCTTGATCTGGATAGGTAATCAGTATAGACAGATAAATAGTGACTTAGCCTGCTAGCTAACTAACAAAAGATGTTTGCTGTTGTTGTTGTGTGCCACTGAGTCAGAACCACCTTCCAGAGGGTTTTCCAAGGCAGTTAATCAGATGAGAGGAGCTTGCACATCCTTCTCCTGCAGAGCAGCTGGTGGCCTTGACCCATGTGGCTTTGGAATTGTAGTGCAGCTTTTGACTCTAGGCCACCAGAAACACACACACACACACACGAGAAGGATGGACAATCTTCTCCCCAGCTATGGATTGGTTGCAAGTTTTCAGTATACAACAACACATATGTATAAACACACATATATACATGCACCATGTGTATATACTTACAAAGGTATGTGTGTATACACAAGGAATCCTGATGGTGCAGTGCATAATGCGTCAGGGTGCTAACCTAAAGATCAGCTGCTGTGTTGGACAAAGGTGGAAGTCTACTCTCAGAACTATTTACAGCCTGGGAAACTCAATGGAGGATTCTTACTAATTGGAAGTGACTTGACAGCACTGGGTTTGATTTTGTTTGGTTAGGTGCATACACATACACATACACATTGTTGTTTTGTTATTGTTATTTATTGGTAAGTGCCATCGAGTCACAGGCGACTCATAGAAACCCTATGAGGGAGAATCCTCAATGCTTGGGTGCCTTTTATCCTCTCTCCAGGTTCATAGGGTTTCCAGAGGCAAGCTATTATGGAAGTGGATGCCATTCCTCCTTCCAAGCTATTTTAATTGGGGAGCTCCACCCCACTCTTTGTCTGCATTGCATAACCAACTATTAACTCATTTGATACATCAGTGTCACAGTACACATTGTTAGGAGCTATTAAATTGACTGAGACTCATAGTGATCTTATGAGCATCAGATCAAATTCATCCCGTCCTGCACTACCCTCATCGTCCTTGCCATGCTCAACACAGTTGTTATAGTCACTGTGTTAATCCACCTAGTCAAAGCTCTTGCTCTGCCTCTCTGACACTCTATTGTCCATGCATGATGTCTTTTCGCAAGGACTTGCATTCTTGACAAACATTTTATGAAGAACTTACAGCTTTTCCTCCATTGGGTTACCAAGGCTAGCAAATGCAAAGAAGATTGCCCATTTTTTTTTATTTTTTTTTTTTTACAGAAAATCTGTTGGTGCATTTTGAGCCATCAGAAAGATGTGGTGTTTGAATTAGCAGTGCAAAGTGCACCTGTGCTTTCTATAGGTAGCACATAAGTGCACATGTATACACATGCTCATGTGGTACAGAACATAGACCATATTGAACTGTACAAGTATACACACACACACACACACACACACACACACACACACACAGTGGTGTGGTGTGGTGTGGTGTGGTGTGGTGTGGTGTGAAGAGAAGGGAATACCTGGAAAAGTGCCAGGAGATGACCTTGCTTTGAGATTGCAGTGCTGAAACTTGGAGATTGCCATTAGTCCCATCCTTAAGACCTACAACTACTTTGACTATGGTACAATCCTCAACTCAAGTGCAAGCAGTCAAGTCATAATTATGTACAGTTCTTGAAGCGCAAAGGCCAAAAATGTGGGATAACTGGATCACCCTGTTGTTACTAGTGTGTGCTCTGCCCACACAGAAGGTTAGTACTTATAGGACAACATAGGACTTTGGTGGTTCCATTCTATCCCTTGGCACTTCCAGTTCTCACCGTGTTTCCTCAGGTCTGTCCACATACAACCAGCTTCAGGTATAGGTTTACAAACCTTAAGATTCTTGGCACTTAAGAAAAGCTAGAGAAGTTAGTGAGTGGGTTAATCTGATTTGTTGCTGTTGTTGTTATTATGTGTCATAGAGTCGTTTGTGACTCATAGCAACCCTATGTACAGGAGCTCTAAATGCTGTTCGGTCCTGTGCCAATCTAGCCATCTCAAATGCACTTATTCCCACTGCTCCAGCCACAGAATCGATCCATCTCATCAAAGGTCTTCATCTCCTTCGCAGCCCCTCCACTCTGCCAAACATGATGTTCCTCTCCAAGTACCAGTCCCTCCTTGCAACATACCCAAAATATGTCAGAAGAAGCTTCACAGTCCATGACTCCAAGGAGCATTTTGGCTTCACCTTCTCCAGGACAAACCTGTTTGTTCTCCTAGCAGTCCATGGTATATTCAACACTCTTCTTCAGCACCACAGCTCAAAGGCATCAATTCTCTTTCTATCAATGCTATTCACTGTCCAACTCTCTGTGCATAGCACATAATTGCAAAGACTATAGCCAGGAGCAGGCACACCTTAGTCACCAGCCTGATATCATTGCTCTTCGGTACTCTTGAGAGGTCCCTCACAGCCAACTTTCCCAATGCAATTTGATATTTCAACTTTCCCAATGCAAATCTGATCTATAAGTAACATCTAAATGTGTTCTGTTGTACATAGGGTTTTCAGAGGCCTGCTATTTCAGAAGTGGATGGCCAATCCTTCTTCCTAGTCTGTCTCAATGTGAATGTTCAGATTAAGAGAAGTATTAGACAGACCAGCAAGTTAAAGGTAAATCCCTTCTTGCGGAGTAAACTTTAGTGTCAGTGTTGTTCCTGCCTTTCTCACATGCACCTTTATGCACTTATTTCCTGCTTCACCATCCCACAGGATATCCATCCACTTCTACCCCCTCCCTTCACATCAATCTCCCTTTCACCAGCCCTCCATCTAATAACGTATATATGAAGCTTCCATGGCTTCTGTGATTTCAGACACATCAGCTGATGGTAGTTCCTTATGTTGGGATCAGTGTCTCTGAGGGTTAGTCGCAATATTTATCGGTCAAAGGTGATGCAACCTGTAGAATTGCTGTGTAGATAGGTTTTCTTGCGGCCCTCGGGCCGGAACGGATGTCACGTGCCTCTGGTGTCTTCGATTACCTGGGAAGATGGGGGGGTCTGCGGGGGTCTGGCAGCTTTCGTGTGAGGCGCCCAACTCCAGCCAGTCAGATCCGAGCCTCTGCTTTGACCTTTCTGCTGGAACGGATGTCACGTGCTTCTGGTGTTTCCGATTACCTGGGAAGATGGGGGGTCTGCGGGGGTCTGTCAGCTTTTGTGTGAGGCGCCCAACTCCAGTCAATCAGATCCGAGCCTCTGCTTTGACCTTTCTGCCGGAAAGAATGTCACGTGCTTCTGGTGTCCCCGATTACCTGGGA
>NW_006399826.1:6306552-6353083 GCF_000299155.1 Elephantulus edwardii
GGGTTGTGTCATCCGCATAACGCAGATTGTTGATAAATTGTCCACCAATCCTGACCCCACATTTCTCTTCATAGAGCCCAGCCTCCCGGATAATCTGTTCTGCATATATGTTGAAAAGTTATGGAGATAGGATGCATTCCTGGTGTACGCCCTTCCCAATTTTGAACCATGCAGTGATCCCTTGCTCTGTTCTGACGACTGCCTCCTGGTCCAAGTATAAGCTTTGCTTTAGAACTGTCAACAACAACAACATAATTAACATATAGAAAAAACGTGCTATATATGTTAGCACAGTGTCAAAACATACCATTTCACAAAATTGTCATGGACACTAAACAAAGCGCTCTGTGTGTGTGTGTGTTGTGTGTGTGTGTGTGTGTGTGTGTGAGAGAGAGAGAGAGAGAGAGAGGAGAGACACTCTATGTTAATTTAAAAAGCATTGAGTAAGTAAGAATGATATTTTTAGAACTGTATGGTTATAGATCGACTGTGAATCCGAACTGGGTGCTGGTAAGTTCTCATTACCTTCATCTCCCTGACAAATGAAATAATTCACTAAGTAACTGTTGAAAATACAATCAGATTCCTGCAAATAGTATGTGTACCATATGAAAAATTGAAGTTTGGTGAACATCTTGGACTGAAAACACAAAGGATGGAGATAAAGGAGATATTATATCTACTCCTTCAATGTGCTGGGCTATTTGGAGTTGTGACATCTTTAGTTACTACCACTTTGTACCAATTTAAAATACTCCAATTTTCTTCCCATTCACAGTTCGTAGGCCAAACCTCCCCTAAATTTATTTGATCATGGAATTAATTTAGTATACAAAATTAATAAAGACCAACCTAATGGCAAGAAACTGCGCTACAATCCCAAAGGTATGCAGTTCAAATCCATTACTTTTTCATGAGAGAAGTATGGATAATCTCCTTTGGAGCAATTAATTGCCTCAGAAAATCTACTGAAGTATAAGCTATGGTTAGTTTTGATTCAAAGGCACACAACAATAATATAGAGTAGTGATCTATAAAAGGGGACTTTTCAGCATGCAGAGTTCATATACTAACAACAACCAGTATTCCCTCCAACCTTCACTCTTTGGCTGCTAGGCTTATGGATGGTTATACCTATTGAGATAATTGATGCATCTTAGAAGATGGAATCTCATCTTTACAAGATATGATTAGCAAGCTAGATGTTGCAACTTCAATATGCCATTTAATTGTTCCATCCAGCCAACATCATCTGCGTGACTTGTAATGACAAGACAAGTGAATTCAACCACTGCCACAATGCCTTTGTTTTAACAATGTCCCCTTGGTCTAAAAATCTTGAAGCAATACAGGATCTTATTGCATGTTGTATTTTTTAATACTTTCATATATAATTGATGTATTTTTTTAATACTTTCATATATATGTGTCCTTTCAGGTCCAGCATGGAGGAAAAACAAACTCATACCTGAATACATTTTAATTTCAGTAGCTTATACACTACTCTTTTGGGACATTAAATTTTGCTGAATTGGGTGGAGAGTGAAGATGAATTCTAACGTGCTACAAAAGTAACAGATAATGTTGCAAGAGTACTTAAACTTGAATGATTTTTCATCATTCTACACAAGACAAAAGTGTCAGACTCCACAGATAAGTTCTGGCTGTGAGAAGTTCTTTGGAAAGGGCATTGCAGTGGACAAGACGATTCTCTTCAGGTCTAAGACAGTTTAAAGAAACTCACTCAGCTGAGAGATAGCAGTTGTCAACATAACTAGCAGATGGGACAATAAGAGCTTTATTTCTTAGAAATGGTGATAGGTAGAAGCATGCAGTTCAAATCCACCAGATGATCTGCTGGGGAAGGAGGGACAATCTCTTCCTGTACCAGTCAGATCCAATTTGACGGTACACACACACACACACACACAGAGAGACAATAATAAAATAAATTTAAAAAAAAATATGTAATAGGATCTGAGCACAACTCCACATTGCCACAGAATTTTGTATTTGTTGTTAGGTGTCATTATTAACAACAGATCTGAACACTGTCATAATCATCATCTCTGACACCAAGGGCCCATTGCTACCGTCACTGTGTCATTTTATATCAATGAGGGTTTTCTTCTCATTTACTGACTCACAATCTTTCTAAGAATGATATCCCTTATGTCCATAGTAAGTCAGACGAAGCTTCAGAATTCTTGCCTTCAAGGAGCATCCTAGTCTCACCCTCTCTAGGACAAACCTACTTGTTCTCCTAGCAGTCCATGATATATTCAATACTCTTCTCCAGCACTACAGCTTAAAGGAATCCATTCTCTCTCTCTTATCCCTAGTCATTGTCCAACTTTCTAATGCTTAGGAAGTAAATGCGAGGTACCTGTATCTGGTGCACCTTAAGTCTCTAGACTGACGTTGCTCTTCAATATTTTGGAGAGGTCTCTGATAGAAGGCTTTCTCAATTCATCTTTTAGTTTCCTGGCTGCTGGTACCAAGAGTGTTGATTGTGGAGCCAAGTAAATTAAAATTCTTAACAATCTGAATATCTTCACTATCCAGCATAATGCTGCCAATGGGCCCAGTAGTGAGAATTTTTGTTTTATTGATGTTGAGCTTCAATCCACATTTAATGCTGCAGTCCTTGATCATCTGCAGCAAGCACTTCAGGTCATCCTCAATTCCATCAAGCAGGGTTGTGTCATCTTCATAATGCAGATTGCTGATGAGTCTTCCTCCAATCCTCATGATACATTCCACCTCATAGAACCCAGCCTCCAAGATAATCTGTTCTGCATGTAGGTTGAAAAGGTATGGAGATAGGGACACATCCCTGGCATATACCGTTCCCAATTTTGAACAATCCAGTGTTTCCTTGCTCATTTCTGATGACTGCCTTCTGATCCAAATAAAGGCTTCACATAAGCATGATCAAGTGTTCTTGGATTCTTATTCTTCTCAGAGTTGGCCACAGTGTGTTTGATCCACACTGTCAAATGCCTTTGCATAGTCAATGAAACACAGATAGACATTTCTCTGGTACTCTCTGCTTTCAGCCAAGATCCATCTAACATCAGCTATAGCATCTCTAGTACCATGACCTCTTTTAAACCCAGCCTGCACTTCAGGCAGTTCTCTGTTGATGTGCTGTTCCAGTCATTTTATGATCATTTTCTGCAGAATCTTGCTAGCATATAGTATCAATGATATTGTTCCATATTCTCTTGGCTCACCTTTTTTTGAAATGGGAACACATATAGATCTCTTCCAGTTAGTTGGTCAGGTGGTTGTCCTCCTGATTTCTTGCTACAACTTGGTGAGCCACATCCAGGTAGCACCTGTTTATTAAAATATGTCAACTTGTATGCTGTCAATTACTTGGCCCTGTTTTTTGCCAATTCCTTCAGAGCAGCTTGAACTTCTTCCTTCATCACCACAGGTTCTTGCTCATACATTGTTACATGAATTTTTTTTTTCTGTATCTGCCAATTCCTTTTGGTACAATGACTCTGTATACTCTTTCCATCGTCTTTTAATGTTTCCTAGAGAATTTACTCTTCTGTTCAAAGTATCCTTAATTATTGAAACTCAAGGTTGGGATTTGTTCTTCAGTTCCTTGAGCTTACTAAATGCTGCATGTGTTCGGCAATTTTGATTTTCTGACACCAGATCTTTGCATATTTCATTATAATACATGCTGTCCTTTGGAATCTTCTGTTCAGCTCCTTAACATCTTGATTTCTTCCCTTTGGCTTTTCAGCACTCTAGTGCAATATTCAGAGTCTCTTCTGATGGTCATCTTTGTCTTTTATTCCTCCTTTATCTTTGTAATGACCTCCTATATTAACCCTACGTAATATTCTTGATATTCTAGCTCATCTGATCTTCACTCATTAGTGTTCAAGGCCTCAAATCTGTTGCTGAGATAGTTTTGAAATCCAAGTGGGATATACTCATGGTCAAATTTTGGTTCCTGTAAATTTGATTTAATTTTCCTTAGCTTCACCTTGAACTTGCATATGAGTAGCTGGTGGTCTCTTCCACAGTCAGCACCTGGTCTAGTTTTCACAGCTGATATTGAGCTTCTCCAGTGATTCTTTCCATTACAGTAGCCACTTACTTTCTTCCTAGCTGTCCCATCCCTCAACTGTACCAGAATACAATTATTTTCATTGCTTAAACTCAAGATCCTTGACAGCAAATTTCTTAATTGCTGCTTCCATAGGTTTGGTTTGAGTATCCAAATAAAACTCAATCTTTTTGTCACCCATCATGATGTTTTCTATTGGCCCAGAGTAAAGCAATTTTTTTCACGATGTTGAGATATAATCCATATTAAAGGCAGTTGTATTTCATCTTGTCAGGAAGTGTTTCACGTCTTCTTCGGTTTTTGCAAGTAAAGTTGTGTCATTGGTATAATACAGGTTATTGATGAATCTTCTAGTCTCGATGCCGTATTCTTTTTCATTAGGTCAAGCTTCTTGAACTATGTGCTCACTATAAAGCTTTAATAAGTATTGTGAAAGGATACAATCCTAATGACGAACATCTGCTATTCATAGAGTCAATATAAGTCATAGCCAATTCAATGGCAATAACCAAAAGATAATAACAACGTGTAATCTCATTACTATTAAAGCAACCTTGACTTAAGGTCATCTTTCATCGATTTTTTTCAAGTTTATAAATCTTAATGGAAAGAAATTGCCTTATCTTCCTCCTGTGAAGTGATTTGTGGGTTGGAAATCCTCATGTTTTGGCCAGCAGTCCAACACTTACCCTACTATATCACGAGGTTTCCTTTAATCTTCATTGAGGGACTTGTTCATTATAGATTAAGCTGTGTCCCCTTCCTCAGAACTTCATCAAAACTAAATGCTTGTCTGTCTTACCTTCCTAGGTGTCCTACTGTGCATGTATACATGACCTCATCACAATTCCATAAGTTGTTGTTGTTTTTATGTTCCATCAAATCACTTGTTACTCATAGTGAAGCTATGTACAACAGCTCTGAACCCTGCTCTATATACACCAATTTCATTGTCTCTGACATATCTAACTCAATTACTCCAGTCACTGAATTAACTCAGCTCTTCCAGGGTCTCCCTCTCTTGCACTGTCCCTTCAATCTTCCAAGTATGATATGCTTCTCCAAGGACTGGTCTCTCCTGGAAACGTAACCAAAGTATGTGAGATGGAACTTAGAGATCCTTGTCTTCAAGGAGTAGCTTGGTTTCATCCTCTCCAGGAAGAACTTCCTTTGTTCTCCTACATGTCTCTGGTATATTCAGTATTCTTCTCCAACACCACAATTCAAAGCATAATTCTTCTATCATCTTTTGTCAATGTACAACTCTTTGATGTACAATAATTAATTGTGAAGACGATAACCTGTATCAGGCACATCTTGACTGACATCATTGCTCTTCAGTATTCTGGAGAAATCCCGGACAGCAGAATTTTTCCAGTGCAATTGGTCTTTTGATTTCCTGGCTGCTGGTACCACAAGTGTATTTACTATGTGGAGTGGTACATGAAAACACCATAGTCAATTCCATATAGTAGATGTTATCTTTGTTTTTACATTAGACATATGCAATAAAGAGCAGCACAGAAGCTACATTCCACCTTTTAACAAGGGAGCTTTGATGACATATTCCTTAGGGAGTTCTGTTGCTAATTCAAAACCTACGTCTCTCTGGCTGTTCAAAGCTACCAACAGTTCAGGAGAAAGATGGTCAATCTCCTCCTTTGTGATTTTTGCCTCAGAAAACTGCTTCAGAGGCAGCTATGATCTGGTTCCTAGTTGCCAGCAATAAGTTTGTGTTGGTTTGATTTTGGGGTTTATTTTTGGTTTTGTTTTTTAAATTTCACTTTTAACCAGTGAGTGGTTTGAGCATATTTGCATGATATAAGCTCTCCATGTCTTAGATTTCTCAGACAAAATGTATCAAATATTATCATTTTAATAATAAATATTTCATAATAGCACCTGCCATACAATCTGGATTTAATAACTTATAACTATTACTGAATACCATTTTTAACTTTAAAGTTTGAGGATTTTATTTTGGGGTTTTTTTGTTTGTTTTATTATGAGGCAAAAAAAATTATGCAGTTAAAATTATGAGACAACTGAAAAGAAATGAATCCATGACAGTGATAGGAATTAAGCATATGAGTCTTTATAGGAGTACTCTATTATAATCATTTCAATTGCTAGTAAAAATTATTTCCAATTTCTATAGTTAACAAAATACTACTTTCCAAGAAGATAAGTCATTTCCCTTCCTTTTTCCTCAATTTTATCACTGTATATAAGACATTTATCATCTCACGTTTCAATTTCTTTATCCACAGACTGGAGGGCATCATCTTGACCTGTATCATCAGAAAACAATTTCTATTAGCAAATTAATGACTGTTGAGGCAGCTATCAATGTTGAGTATTGTTCGTATTAGATTGAGTTTCAATTGCTAAGTAGAAATTCCAGGAAGCTTCGTTGGGAACAAGAGCTTGAGTTTGTTGTTGTTGTTTCTCTTTCTGGCTGCTAAGGAAAAGTGCTAGTCAAAGAGAACAGGGGAAAAGGCTCAGGAGAGGAGAAGGGCAGGGAGGAGAGGAGATAAAACAGTTCAAGGTTATATTTCCCTGACTTTATTCCTGCAATGTCGGCCTCACCCTTTATGACAAGGGCTGGGGAACATGTAGTTTATGATGTGCTTCAAGTGTGATAAAGAAGCTGAGAGGTGAATCTGGGAAGGGCTAGGTGTCCTTGAGGACTGGACGGGCTTGAGCACTCTGCGAGGATGGATGTGATTAAATTGAATTATTATTATTAGCACTTACCAACATGGAGAGGAAAAGGAAAGAGAGCAAAATTAAAACTGTATGTGGGCTGTGTTGCAAGAGAATTCCAAGCACTGCAGCCAACCTGTATATATAGCATGGAATACTCTGGGACAAGCTGATTATTCTGGTAGATATTCTTTAATTCTACTAGGAAAGTCTAGAAATGAAACCTTAGCTTTACCTTGCTTCCTCAGATAGATGACGATCTCTCTAACTTGGATTTCTATCAATTGATTCCAGTCCCAATGGATCCTTCTTCTCTGGTATCCCTGCTTTTACTCATGTTAGTCCTCTTTCCATGGGACCTTCGTGCTTTTCTGCTTTCAATCTTATTCTGCCCATTTTTCATAGGGCCATTTTGAAAATGCGCTCATCATTTTTATTGGCAGTCGTTAACATTTATGAAGCACTTACCATGTGCCAGGCATGTGCTTAGGCACTTGGTATCTACTGTCTCGTTTTATCTTCAAGCATGCTGCATGAGGTAGATTTTAACTTAGCAAAATACAGAAGTTTTTAGCTTTGAGTTTGCAAGTAGTATAAGAACTGAGTCTCAATCGTGAACTTATTTGACTCTCAGCTCTGAGGTCATAATCAATATTAGTCTTCATGAAACTTAAGCAGATAACTTTAACAGGTACAATTTTATCAAAGAGAAGAACCTATCTAGTAATAAAGTTACTGCCCTGAGTATACATGCTACCCTGAAGATGAGTTTGTCGCTGTTTTAAAAGAACAAAGGAAAACATATCATTAAAATACTGGTGCATTATTTGAGTAGAGGAAAGAGGGGTGTGTGTGTGTGTGTGTGTGAGAGAGAGAGAGAGAGAGATATGAGGGAATGAAGAGCAATTGTACTTCCGCAAATACCAGAGAGTCTATTTAGAACATCATTTGTATCTTACATAACATGCACTGATGCTTACATTTCTGTTCTCTGATTATTTGATGCTGCATCAGTAGTCAACTATTGATATTTTTCTGCTCTTTGAAATGATCTTTTTTTCCCTTTAGGTTCCACAGCAAGTACATATTCTTCTGCTGCCAAGGAATTGGTCTTGCTTCCTTAACACATATCCCTACAAGTTTCCACGTCTCTTCCACTTTTCCACATTTTAATAACTTGTAGTGCTCCAGCATATTCCAACATTCCCTTCCTCATTGACACACTCTTCCTGGGATATTTCAATCTCCATAGCACACTTTGCATTTGTACAATAGTCTTTAACACTTCATCTCCATTCTAGCTTTTCTCAACACTCCAAACTAAAACATATCATTGATTTTTCCTGTACATAAATATCTTTTCAAACTTTATCAAGCAAAATCAGTAAAAAGTCAACTCCTGATTATTTATTAAAAACGCTTCTCTAATCCTACCTTTTCTCATCTCAGTAAAATATATATACTACCGTCCACTTACTCGTATAAGGAAAGAATCAATAGGTTAACCTTTCCCCCTCTTTCTTTTATGCAAACAAAAATGTTTCCTTTTGTAGTAAATCTCAGCAATTCTTTCTCTGAAACATCTCTGCAATTTCTTCACTTTCATAGTACTCCAAAATCAACCTAATTCAATGACTGATGATCTTTTACCTCTTGTTGTTGTTGTTAGGTTCTCTTGAGTCAACCACAATTTCTAGTGACCCTATGAACAATGGATCTGAACCTTGCCCCTATGCTGAGCCATCCTCTTCTTTTGAGCCCATTTTTTACTTACTTTTAATATCCATTTCATTGAGGGTCTTTCTCTCTTTCACTGACCCTCTCTACTTTTCAAGTATGATGCCTTTTTCTATGGATCAGCCCCTCAACCACATGACCCAAATGTGTGAGATGAAGATTTACCATTCTTGTCTCCAATGATGACCTTGACTGCACTTTATCCAAGAAATCTCTTACCTAGAATATCAACATAAACATCTACCATCTTCCTGTGTCTATGTGCTCACATTTAAGCCAATCATAACACAAATGGGCTTTTCAAAATGGTAAATAATATAACATCACTCACATACTTAATCCTCAGGATATGTCTTCTTATTTAGGAAATATGTAAAAATCTAACTCTCACCTTAATCTTTAAACCTTTCTCTTCCTTCCTAAGAAGTTATTGTTGTGTGCAGATGAGTTGGTTCTGACCCATAGCAACCTTATACACATCATAGACAAACTCTTCTCAGTCCTAAGTCATCCTCAATTCTTTCGCTATGCTAATCTATTGTTGCAGACATACTTGTATTATAGAAGTTGAACAAAAGAGCAGAAGATCCTGCTATTGGTACTTAGCCTCATTCATCTGTCTTCTCTCTTTGTATAACCACAGTCCATTGATGCCTCAAGCCTTCTCCAAATATTTTTCATTTGGCTAAAATATTCTCCTCCATGACCTCAATGGAGCTTGCGATAGGATTTTCATCCTAAATGTCACTTCTTGTGAAATCAGAAATATTTTGCTAATTGTCATATCATCTTATTTAATAATATGAATAACATGTATCTCCACTTGGTCTTCTTATATTTATATTTTTTCTATTTCTTTCTGAAAAGAGTAATTATGTAATAAGACAAACCATTAATTTTTGGAATCCAAGTGATTAGAAGAATGCCTGCTACATAACTTATTCTCAACAGATTTTTTAAAAAAGAAAATTATAAAATAGAATTAAAATGTAAAAGATCAAGTGGGAAAATAATCTTTTAAACCTGTATACTGAATGTCTGTTGTCCGAAGAATGGACTTAAAATTTTGGCATACGAGGTAAGTGTGGTATTGACAGTGTCATGAGATTTTAGTGAGGTCAGGTAGATTATTAGAAGATGACAAGTAATGGTTTTAACTTACTAAAGGAAATTGATTTAAATGAAGGACATGAGGAGATAGTACCATAATAAGAGAAACTATTTTATTTCTGAATAAGTCAGAACTCTAAAATAGTATAGTGAAGAGTATTTTGATGGTTTAATAAAAAAGAAAACACAATATCACTGTAAAATGATACTATGCAGAATATCATTAGATCATATATAGAGAGAATTTTTTCTAACATAGGTTATAAAAATGGCACACAAAGATGTTGAAATATAAAGAGTAAGATAGAAACAAGATTTTCAAATAGTCCCATGTTTTTCTCAGTAAAAAGACCATATTCTTCCCAAATATTTAAGAAGGATATCAAACATGAAACTTTACAATTTTTCTCCTCAAAATTCAAACCAAAGCTATTGCTCAAATTTATCTGAGATTTGAATAAAACTGAGCAGCCTAAAAGGTATAGTTAACACAGCTTTTCCTTTTTAAAAGTGGTAAAATCTTTACTTAAATTATTACTAATTTATTTTTCAAGATCATACAAAAGACATGATAAAATATTTTAAACAGACTAATGAAATATACTTTCCCCTTTCTCCTATGTGTTTGTCTATGACTAAGATAATTAGATGGGAGGAAAGGGAAATATTGATATTTTTAAAAAGGAATGTGTGTGTGTGTGTGTGTGTGTGTGTGTGTGTGTGCGTGCATGTACTCTCAGCTTAAAACCTTTCTTTCTTTCATCCATTTCTTCAAATTATCTATAATCTTTTTCTTATCCTAACTATGGTAACTACTTTCTGCTTCTACTATGTTTTATTCTAGCAGTAAAACATTTTAAAACTTATTGCTGTTTAGTTGACTGACTAGTAGGTGGTCCGCCACTGTATTTCTGAAATTTAAATTGCACGAGGGATTAACCATATTTATCCACTGGAGTAACTGATGGATTCAAACCAGCAGCACAAAATTCTACTGACTAGTCTGCCAGTGCTTCCTATGGTAGTGCATTATTGTTTTGTTCTTAAACACCAGCAAGTAAACTATGACTCATAGTGACCCTATGGATAACAAATTATGGATAAGGTTATGGATGGCCTTGCCCTATCTTGTGCCATTCTTGAGATCTCTGTTCTGTTCAAGTTCATTGTTGTAGTCACCGTGTTAGCAGTTTCATCTTACTTGGATCCAAAATCAGCACCCTTGATACTAGCATTCAGAAAGTCTGACTCTAGGACCCCTGGAAACTACTCAGAAGCAATAATGCCAGGTTCAAAACTGAGCTTAAGGTGTAGTTGATTCAGGCCATGGTCTTTTCAAACACTTGTTATGCATCTGAGAGCTAGGCAATGAATAAAGTTGACAAAAAAAATCAACTCTCACAAAAACAAACAGAAAAAATACAGCCAGCGTGCTTCTTCAAGGCAAAGATGGCGAAGCTTCATCTCACATACCTTGTTGTTGGAAAGGGACAACATGCTTGGAAATATGGAGAGTCAAATAAAGAGGTGAAAGCCCAGCAAAGTGGAAAACTAGAAAAAAAAAACTAACAGTAACAGAATTCAGGGGGGGAAAAAAGACGATTTGTCACTCAAATAGACCTCGAAGAACCTGGCTTTGGATAAATAAAATACTATTGAAAATGATAGCAAACACAGCATGATTCATTCAGTTCTTGTTTTATTTCCATTTTGTCTACCAAGCAGGACTATCTATAAACTGACTCATAAAATAAAATTAATAAAGAACAGATCAAGAAGGAAGATAGATGCCAAGATCTTCGAATGTAATCTGATTGCTTTAACTATGTTTGATCTTAAAATATTCATTGAGTTCACACTATGCTCTCTTTTCACCAAATAGTCCCAATATCTTAGCTTTCTCCTTCAGTATCTAATACTTCTGAAACTCCTACCTTGGCTGGTGTCTTTGTTAAGTGCCATCAAATTGAATATGAGTCACAGCCACCCTATGAACAACAGATCTGAATCCTGTCCTATCCTGTGCCCTTCCCACTATCTATGATACACTTGAGCCGATAGCTGCAGTCACTGCGTAAATCAATCTGAATAGGAATCTTACTCTTTTTTGCTGACCCTCCACCCTTCCAAGCATGAGTCAAGGAATAGCCTCTCTTACCATCATGTCCAAAGTATGAGGGACAAAACATCGCCAATCCTTGTCTCCAAGGAGCGCTCCAACTACATCTTTCCCAAGACACACCTGTTTATGGTTTTGACAATCCATAAGCTAGTAAGTACTCTTCTCCAAGACTACAATTCAAAGACACCTCTTCTTCTGTTGTCCTTATTTATTGTCTAGCTCCCAGATACATAGCAAATAATTGAAAAAATCATGGCCTAAATCAGGCTGACCATATTCCTGATTGTATTTAGAGTTTCCTGTTACAGGTTCAACACCTGTTTGTAAGTTTGTTATATCTGGGATGGATTTGCATGTTGCTAGTTTATAAATATATGTTTATATGCTTGCTTGTTTGTGGTTTGCTCTTGTTAGTATAGCACTTGTCTGTTGGTCCACTGTGCTAGTGTAATGTGGGAATTACTGTGATGCTGGAAACTATACTACCAGAATATCAAACATCATGGTAGATAGGTTGCAGCAGCTCTCCTAGAATGACAGAATCAGAGGCAGGACTGGCCATACACTTCAGAAACAAGCCTTTGAAAAGTCTGTGAACAATAGTAAGGCAGAAAGCTCTAGTATTAGAGGCACAGATCAGCTGGGAAGTCATTCACGTATAAGGAGAGACGGCGGCAAACATCACTAAAAACTGGAACATAGAATTCACGAACTATGAATGTAGGAAAATTGGAAGTTGTAAAAAAATGAGAGGAAACTAAGGAAGATCAACATTCTAGGCATTAGTAAACTTGACCTGAAAGAGACTGTCATGGGTCACTTTGAATTAGATGATCATATGATCTACTGTGACAGGAAAGAAATTGTGAGGAAGAACGGTGTGGCATTCATAATGAAAAGGACAATTTTAAGGTCTATCCTAAAATACAATTCTTAAGTAAGATTGTATTCATACATGTACATGGAAGATCTGTTAACACGACTATTAATCAAATATATACACTAACAAATAAAGCCAAAGAGGAGGGAATTGAGGATTTCTTTCAACACATACAGTCAGATCTTCATCAGATATGCGATCAAGATGCATTAAATCACTGGATACTGGAGTGTAAATGTTGGAAGGAACGAGGAAGGAATAGTAGTCATCAAGTATGGACTTGGTGACAGAAATGAAGTGGGAGAGTGAATGATTGAATTTGCTATTCTTAGCAAATACTTTTTTAAAGAAACCAAACAGCGACTTTATACGTGGACCTCACCTGACAGTCTGCACAGGAATCAGATTGACTACAACTACAGGAAGAAGCATTAGAGAACATCACCTCAATAGGAATGCCCAAACACAGACCACTGAAGTTTTTCTGAGTCCAAATTTAAATGACTGAGTCTCTGTTCCTATGACTGTATTTCTTGGTAATTAGAATCTCTTGTATTCCTTGGGCTTCATGCACTGGTAGAATCGCTCTGTATTTCAATTTGGTCAGTGCCCATTGTTTAAAAGGTAGTTATCCTGAGGAACATTTCTTTCTAGGAGATCAGACTTAGCTTACTTATTTAATGACTACAATTGATCTATCGTCTTCAATCACTGGTGTACCTCATAGAGAATTGTGCTGCTAACTTGATGGTCAGGAGTCTGGTGGTTTGACTTTTCCAGCAGCTCCTTAGGATAAAAATGAACACTCTTTCCTAGTGGTCATTTACAGACTTGGAAATTCACTGGACCCTCACTACCAAATCAGAACCAGTTTGGTGGCAATGGGTTTAGTTTTTAAGTCTTAAAGCACTTAGCACATGTTTTACGATTGTACTTCTCTTGCTTGTAATGATTAAAGTACTTTCTTTCAGCCGTCCATGCATATATAAACTTTATATTCTACTAATCCAAATGCCAAATCCTAGGTCCAACTGTTACTCCCTTTTTTAACTGATGCTCATTGAAAAAAAAAAAAAAAGTAGGAGGGGATTTGTTCTTTCATAAAGGTTTCCAAATATGAAAGTAATCTTTGCTTTTTGTAGAAAGAAGGCCTGGATCTAGTGTTTTAATTTTGTGCTGATATTGTTGTTGTTGTTATGTGCTGTAGAGTTGCTTATGACTCATAGCGATCCTATGTACAACAGCCCTAAACTCTGCTCTTTCCTGTGCCAATTGCACTGTCTCTGACACTCCCATCCCGATTACCCCAGTCACTGAATCAATCCACCTCATAGAAGGTCTTCCCCTCCTGCACTGTCCCTCCACCCTACTAAGCATGATGTCCCTCTATAAGGATCGGTCGGTCCCTCCTTACAACATGTACAAACTATGTCAGCCGAAGCCCCAGAATCCTTGCCTGTAAGGGCTCTATAAAAACAGTCATCGAGAATACTGCACTTTGGAACACACTTTGTTAGCACTTACAACTTATTAGTGCTATTGTCTAACAAGATCACTCATTTCTATGATGCCTCAGTCTCTCATGCACCACCTGGCCACATATATGCACAAAGCATGGCCTACATGGATGCTAGAGGGCATTCACCTGAATGTGTCATTTGTAGATAAGTGGGAAAAAACTCCTTTATCTTCCTGATCATCACTTACTTTGCCGTAGAACATGGATAAATACTGTGTTTAAAAAAATCAGTCTTTTCTTGCAAAAATATGTTCTAAAATATCACCATATAGTTTTCTTGTGGTCAAATCATGATTAAAGTTGTAGTTGTGTTTATCTCAGTTTGGGTTTTTAAAATTTCATCACTCTATTTTCCTGGTTTACTAAGATATTACTGTGTGTGTGTGTGTGTGTGTGTGTGTGTGTGTGTGTTGCTGAGTATGTGTATCAAATCTCATGTGTTTTAAAACATGAAGTCTTATCTCCAATAATGTAAAAACAAAAGTATTAAGTAAAGTTACATTAATTTTGAGAAGAAAATGTTTATCTAGTTTTTCATATACTTAATAGAATTTTGAATTCTCAGTAAAAGAATATATAATATACCATGCTTCTTAAACTTTGGAAGTTGGGGTTTTTTCCCCTTCCTGGAGCATCTTCTTTCACAATCACTAAACTGATTTTTTTTCATTAAGATTGTTTAATTAATTCATTCGCAATAGTACAGGCATCCGAAAACAAATATGGAAAAAGAAGATGAGAAAAGAACTCTGTATCCTTATTATCCTTCTTAGATGACAACAAGAGAAAGTTGGACAAGCTAAAGAAGAAATTATGCTTAAATATTTACAGATAAATTTGCCTTAATTATATTAATCCTTACTAAGCTTTCTGGGCTGTATGTTAATAGACATATTGTAACTCGGTTCCAGAAGTCACTCTAAGCAAAGCAGATAAAATTATTTTTACGTTATATGCGAGCCCCTAAGTTTTCTAAAGCTTATATGAGTTTTGCCAGTCTGTCCAAATAGTAGTGCCTTTGTAAATCAAAAGAGATCTCTACACGCTGACATTTGGGTTTGGATATTTCCTTGGAAAAACCAGATCTCTACATAATCACCCTAAAATGAAGATTTACAAAGGTCATACAACCAACATGCAGATGTATTCTAATCAGTGTTTAATAATGCTAATTACCCATAATTAGAATGATATCTTTTGAAATTTACTTTGCAGTCATTGAAAAAAGTTACATGTGTTTGTCTGAAATGTTTATGTTAATACCATTCTGTATTATTATATAAAACTTTTATACACTAAATGATGCTGTTAAGTCTCCCTCCAAGACTAACACCACAGTCTTCTTTATATAGTCCAGCTTCTTGAACTACTTTCTCATAACACAAACTGAATAGGTATGGAGAAATGATAGAGCCCTAACACAACCTGTAGTTGATTTGAAAACATGTAGTTTATCCAAAACCTACTGAACAGAGGACTACCAGAAGTGCAGGCTGGGTTTAGAAGAGGATATGGCACCAGGGACATCATTGCAAAGGTCAGATGGATCTTGTAAAAGCAGAGAGTACAAAAAACAGTATCTATTTGTGATTTGTGTTTTATTGACTATTCACATTTTACCATGTGAATCACAACAAACTGTGGTTAAGCTTGAGAAAAATGAGAATGCCAGAACACATGATCGTGTTTATGCAAAACTTATGCTTGGACCAGGAGGCAATTGTCAGAAGAAAGCAATGAAACACTGCATGGTTCAAAATCAGGGAAGGACTGTTTCAATCTATATGCAGAACAGATCATGCAAGAGGCTGGTATTTATGAGGAGGAATGTGGTATCAGGATTGGAGAAAGACTCATATACAACTTGCATTTTGCAGATGACACAAACTTGTTTGCAGAAACTGAGGAAGACCTAAGGTATCTGATGCAGAAAATCAAGGATTGCAATCTTCAGTATGGGTTGATGCTCAACATCAAGAAACAAAGATTCTCACCATTGGGCCAATTGGCAATGCTATAACAGATGGAGAAGGACTGAGAGTGTTAACAATCTTAGCTTGCTCAATTCCTCAACCAACACTCTTGACATCACCAGTCAGAAAATAAAAAGACAAATTACATTAGGAAAATCTGCTGCCAGGGATCTCTCCAGGGTGATGAAGAGCAGTGATGTCAGTCTAGAGACTAAGATGTGCCTGATCCAGGCCACGACATTTGTAGTTTTTGCTATACATCTGAGAGCTCCGCAATCACTAAATATGACAAAGAATAAATTTCTCTGAGTTGTGGTGCTGGAGAACAGTATTGGACATATCATGTACAGCCAAGAAAACAAATGGGTCTGTCCTGGAGAGAGTGAAACCAAAACAAGGATTTTAAAGCAATGTCTCACATACTTTAGGCATGTTGCTAGAAGGGATCAGTCCTTGAAGAGGAACATTATGCTTTGAAGGGTGGAGGGGCAGCACAGCACAGCAGAGGAAGACCTGGATGAGAGGGATTGACACAATAGCTGGAGTAATAGGAGAAAGTGTGTCAGAGACAGTAAGAATGGCTCAGGATCAGAGCTACTGTGCATAAGGTTGCTATGAGTTCTAATCAACTCAAAGGCACCTAACAACAACAACTGTTCTGACTTTATGTATAAATTCGACTTGAGAAAAACTTGGGAACTCACCACCAAAGAGAGCTTTCTGTTCTTGTATTTACTGTTTAGAACAAAAGAGATCAGAAAAGGTTGATAACGCCAGAAGTAAAATAAAAATGTTACAAAGAAAATGTCACCAAGATGTAATATTTGTCTCTATTGTTGTCACTTTCAGAGTGTTCAAGTCAAACTGCTCCATAGAGTTGTCTGTTTGTAATCTTTATGCAAGTAGATCTCAGTAAGGACTTAGTGGGTCTTTAATATTTATATAACTATAAAAAATGTAATAAGTATGATTCTTTTACCCAGTAGATAAACTCATTGTTTGAGGTATATATGAGAAATGAGATACATCTGTAGTATGTAGAAAAATATCGAAAATCAATTCAGAATTCAGCACTAACTACATAATAATTAGGAACGTGGCAATTACCAGAAGAAACAGCAAAGGAATGATTGTGATAGGAGTGTTTGGGGCTGTGGCACTGTCATTAAATGTTATTTGGTTTTTAAGCTTTTCATGCATTATGTAGATAAACATTTTAAAAATTACTTTGAGTCAACTCAGTGCTCCATTTCTCTAGAAAGCTTTCCAAGATGCAGCTCAATTCTTATCCTCTAGAGTGAACCACATAGCACAGAAAATGAGGGGAACTATTTTTCTCAGTTCTCATGGGATGATATTAATTTAAGTTCAAGGGAGAAAATGAAACTATTAGATTCAATAGATGTGTTTGGAAATTAAAAGTTGGTTTTCATCCTTAAAAGAAAGAGAAACTTCATGACGGAACTGTTAACAGTTCCCAGTATCTCTTCACATCGACCTATGATGTTTGTGACTCTTCTAACAAAGAATCTGTTTGGCAGAGAACATCTACTTCATAGGGCTGCAGAACCTATAATCTTTATGGGTGTCATATCTTTTTCATTCCCATCAAGTTGGAAAAAGTAGGTTTTCAAAGGTTGTAATTTGTCCATCTTTCTCCCTTAAAAGAAGCTGGTGGATTCAAACTGCTTGCCTTTGTGTTGGCAGTGCAAGCCCTTATCTATTCTTGTAGAATAGAGTCAAACTGACTCATAGATGACACTTTGGGGAATTTTCAGAGTCAGTTAATTTTCAGAGTCATTTAATCACACAGGAGGATATTGACCATCCTCCCATGGAGCAGCTGGTGGCCTCAAACCACGTGCCTTTGGAATTGCAGCATAGCTTCTTGCCATTAGGCAACTAGAACTCCCTTACCTCTTTATCCCAGTCTTTTCTCTTATGGAGCTACTATTGCATTTGAACTTTCAAACACTTATGTCTTAACAGCTCCTTTCTCTAATGTCAATACCTTGCATTTTTTTTTTGTCCTTTGGAGATTTTTTTTTTTTACTCTAAGTTCTTTGAAAGGATACCTGCATCCTATTTGCAACTGTATTCTCAGGGTCAGAACCTTTTTATATATTATAGTCTTCACAATTGTGTGCTATGCATCAGAGAGTTGGACAGTGACTAGAGATGATAGAAAGAGAATTGATGCCTTTGAGCTGTGGTGCTGGAGAAGAATTTTTAATATACCATGGACTGCTAGGGGTACAAACAGGTTCAACCTAGAGAGGGTGAAACCAGGCTGCTCCTTGGAGGCAAGGCTTCTGAAGCTTTGTCTGACATATTTTGGGCATGTTGCAAGGAGGGATGAGTCCTTGGAGAGGGACATCCTGTTTGAGAGGGTGGAGGGACAGCACAAGAGAGGAAGACCTTTGATGAAATGGATCGATTCAGTGATCGGGGTATTGGGAGTAAATGTGTCAGAGACAATGAGGTTGGCACAGGATACAGCAGAGTTTAGGGCTCCTGTATGACTTGATGACACATAACAACAACAAGAGCAATATTTAATATGCATTCACTAGATGGTAATTGTACTAATTAATATTGACATATTTCTCTTAGAAGGCTGAATAGTTTCTACCCAACTTAATGAAAAATTTTACAGTCAATATTTATCACTCCAATTTACCCATCCACCAGGCCAGTGTTTGACCTCCTGAAAGTCATTTAAACTCTCTAAGATTTGTTTTCTTTTTTATTCATTTATCCAGTGTTGAAATTAATGCTATTTAGAAGTTGTGTAGGGCTATTGCTAATATCCAGCAGACTGATGAAAGTAATCCTATGGGTAATGAGTTACACTGGTGAAGGTGTGATATGCAACATTATTTCATGATTATTTGCAACTGAGAATTGAAAATATCTTATCACAATCCTCATAGTTTTCCCTGTATAGCAGAGCTGATCTTCCAAATCAAGTAAAGACAGTGGGAGTCAACTGGAATTTGTAGCATAGCAGTCTCAATAAAGTGAGAGAGAGATTAAATAAGATAGGTCTATCTAGCTGCTGTAATCAGTTTAAGTGATGTCACCAAGTACAGAAATTGGTAAGAGGGTTTTCTCCTCCTGTCTCTGTATAGGTTGAATATAGACTGAAATCTTCAGAGTTTATTGACAAGATATTAGAAAAAGGTGAACCGTTGGCAGATCTAATAACAGTTGGACAGCCCTTTGGACAAATGACTCCCACTGCTGGCCAGAAAAATGAACAATCTGTGCGTGTGTTTATGTGTGTGCATGTGAACGTGTGTGTAAACAAAGTTTACTCCAAATAATTCTCTAAAATCTGTTCATCTCCTGACTTCACCACCCCCCTCACCGTGGGGAAATGAGAATTGAAAATATTTAAATACTGGCAGAGGGATGGGATCTGGGCGGCAAACCAATATTCTCCATTAAAGTCCGAGATTTAAAGATCCATTTATCAAAACCTTTGGTGTGTGCCCAAGTCTTCCTGAATTAATGCATGCATGCATATGAAAATCAATGTTTCCTGCCCATATAAACACTGCAGCTCTGAATCAATCTCTCAAAGCCGAAGAGGGTTAAATATTTAAACAAGCTATGTATTGAAATACATTTTTAATGCCGTGAAGTCATTCTGATGAAAGATTACTCAGGAGCCTTCATTACGGAGTGTAGAGAGTAATGTGGTATTATCAGAACAGATGGCCCAGCTGTCTGTGGGCTTTGGCCCCCCTTAGGGTAGATACAAATACCACTCCTAGAGTCAGCTGTTGGTAGCCAGTGGCCTGAATGGATGGCTGCCTGCACACCACACATCCCTACATGACAGCCATGCTGGCTGCTGTCTCGGGGAACATTTCCTTAAGGAATCAAACGCTGTTCTGATTTGATATGATCTGATTTCTTTGTAAGCACTCCACGTTTCTGCCACTTGTTTCAAGCAAATACTGTTCAGGAATCCAGACTGGATGCGTTGACCATTCTTCTGCTTGTTCTCTTTTTAGGAATCATTGTTTGGTGACTCTTAGAGGTCTGTGTGGAGTGGGAGTTAAGATTTCCTTCCCTCTTTTGTTACCTGTTTCTGATGAGAGTATTAGCATGATTAGAAAGAACACTTCGCTGAGCTAATATTCAAAAGTCTTAAATTGTTCCTTGATTGCTATAAATGTGACCCGGGAGACACTTGAATCATTGTTCGGGCCTAAGTTGTCTTTTTATCTGTGATCTTGAATGTTTCTCTTATATAGCTTTCCACTACAATTGGATTTTAAGTGATTCTAAACTTGACTTGTCATTGTTTATTATTGAGTCTGAACCCATCCATTGCTGACCTTCCAGCAGATTTTCAGAGATAGTTAAGCAAATGGGAAGGGATTGCCCATTCTTCTCCTGTGGAGCAGATGGTGGGTTCATACTGTGTACCTTCAGGATTGTAGCACAACTCCTTATCACTAGGCCACCAGAGCTCCCCAGAAGAGAATGACAAAGATATTACTGGTGATGAAACAAAGATTGGGTCATAGCCAAACATGGGTTCTGAACCATGACAAAATCGAAGAGTATCTTTTAAAACTCTTGCCTTGAAATACTTCAGTTTTCTTGTCCCTAGAGAGCTCTGAGAGCTGCATGGCAAGTAGCTCTGTTGCAACCCAAAAGGCACATGGTTAGTGGCCACCAGCTGCTCTGCAGGAGAAGGATGGGCAATCTCTTCCTGCCTCTGAAAACCCGCTGAGGGTCAGGGATGGGTCAGTTCTAACTTTCAGGTATGCAACAATAACAAGAATAAGCCAGAAATATGTTTTTTCATTGTTGAAAAGTATGAGGATCTGTTAAGATGCAGAAAAATGCCTGTAAGAATAATAAAAGTTTTCTAATACTGAGAACATAAGATGGCAAGTATGACCCATAGTGACCCTAAGAACGACAGATATGAAGCTGGTCCTATCCTGTGCCATCCTCACACTTTCTGACACACTAGCACCCATTGAAACAGTCCTTGTGCCATTCTATTTGGTTGAGGGTCTTCCTCTCTTTTGCCAACCCTCTTTTGCCTTTCCAAGCATTATGTCTTTCTCTAAAGGTAGCCATTCCAAGAAACATGCCCAAAGTATATGAGAGAAAACTTTATCATCTTTGCCTCCAAGGAGGACTCTGGCTGCATCATCTACAAGACATATTTGTTCTTTTGGAAGTCCGTAGGATGTTCAGTACTCTTCTCCAATGCCATACATCAAAGACATCAATTCTCCTGTCATCCTTATCTATTGTCTAGCTCTCAGATACGTATCAAGTGATCGGAAAGATCATAGCCTGAATCAGACAAATCTTGGTCCTCAGACAGACATAATTTCTCTTCAGTAATTTGAAGAGGGCCCTGACTGCATATCTTCCCAGTGCAATACATCTCCTGATTTCCTGACTACTGGTACCAACAGTGTTGATTGTGGATCCAAGTAAGATGAGGTTGTCGACATTTCCAATCTTTTCTGCATCCATCATGATGTTGCCTATAGATCCAGTAGTAAGAATATTTGTGTTCTTGACGTTGAGGTGCAATACATATTGAAGACTACAGTCTTTGATCTGCTGCAGTCAAGTGCTTCTAGCCCTCCTTACTTCCAGCAAGCAAGGTTGTATCATCTGTATAATATAGGTTATTAATGAGTTTTCCTCCAATCTTGATGCTACCTTCTTCTTCAAAGTCCGGCTTCTTGAATATTTTACTCAGCATACTAATTGAATAGATATGGAGAGAGACTACAACCTTAACACACTTCCTTCTTATTTTAATCCTAGTAGTGTTCCCTTTCTCTGTTCATACAACAGCCTTGTTTGAGGTATAGGTTTTGCATGAGCACCATTACATGCTTTGGGATTTCCATTCTTCTCAATGTTAGCCACAACTTGTTTTGAACTACTGAGTCAAATGCCTTTCGATAGTCAATAAAGCTTAAATAGACATTCTTCTGGTATTCTTTACTTTAAGCTAGAATGGTGTCATGGCTTCTCCTAAATCCTGCTTGAACTTCTGGCAGTTTCCTATTTGTGTATGGTTCTACCCATTTATTAATGACCTTCAGTAGTATTTTGCTTGCATGTGATATTAATGCTTGATAGTTTCCACATTCTGTTAGATCACCTTTCTTGGGAATAGGAATAAAGATGGACCTCTTCCACTCCATTGGAGAGACAGCTGTCCTCCAAGTTTCCTGACATAGACTGGGGACAGCATCCAGGGCTGCATCTGCATTGGTGTCCCATCAATTTCTGGGGCCTCGTTTGTTGTTGTTTTTCCCCCAATACTTTCATTGCAGCTTCAACTTCTTCTTTCATTGCCATTGACTCCTGCTAATATAATACTTCCTGAATTTTTTTTTGTGTGTCACTCAGTCCTTTTTGGTACAATGACTCTCTATATTCCCCCCCCCATGTTCTTTTCATACTTTCTTAGTAATTTAATATATTGCTTATAGCGTCTTTCAATATTGCAACTAGAGGCTAAAGTTTATGTTTCAGTTCTCTCAGCTTGAGAAATGTAGAGCGAGTTCTTTCCTATATATTCTCCAATTCCAGCTCTCTGCACATTCCTTTATAATACTTCATTTTGTCTTCTCGAGCTGTCCTTTGAAACCTTTTGTTCAGGCTTTTTACTTTGTTTCATCTTTTCTATGTTCTAGTGCAATTTTCTGAGTCCCTTATGATGTCCATTTAGGTTTTTCCTTTCTCCTCTGTATTTGTAATGACCTTTTGCTCTTTTCATGGATGATATCATTGATGTCATCCAGAACTCATCTGGTCTTCGACAATTCGCTTTAAGCCTATTTTTAAGATGATTTTGGAATATAAGTGGAATAGATCCAAGAACATACTTTTGTTTATTGGTTCCCATGGATTTGTTTTCATTTTTTTTTTCAGCCTAAATTTCAATTTGCACATGAGTAATTGATGTCCGATCCACAGTCCACTTACTTTTGACTGCTACTACTTTTGACAGCCTACTTTTGACTGCTGATATTGAGCTTCTCCAACTATTACTTCCACATATGTAGCAGTCTGAATCCTATGTAGTCCACCAGGTGAGGTATGTGAGTAAAGTCATCATTTTTTAAAGATATTGTCAGTGAATCATTAAAAATACAAAATTCAACTTCCAACCTCATTTCTGTCACCAAGTTCATACTTTCCAACTACTATTCCTTCTTTATTGTTTTCAACTTTTGTATTCCAGTCACCAATTATCATTAATGCATCTTGATTGCATGCTTGGTCAGTTTTGGACTGCAAGATTTGGTAAACAGTTTCAATTTCTTCCTCTTTGGCTTGAGACGTAGGAATGTGTATTTGAATGAATTGCTAACATGTAATTGTTGTTATTTTTGTTGTGTACTGTCACATTGGAAAGGACTCATAGCTGAGCCACTGCGGGGTTTCAGAGGCAGTTGGTTATATAGGAGGAGATTGTTCATCCCTCTCCTGAGGAGAGCTGATGGCCTCGAACAGTATGCCTTTGGGATTGCAGCACCAAATTTCAGATCATATGGTAATTTGCTAATTAAACTCTGTGCTATCCCTATCTGAATAAGACTAATTGACTATTCTTGCTCTTTAAGTTACGTTATGTAAGGGAATCTAAAATGGAAAGTAGTTTTCTGGTGCCAAATGTGTTTAAGAATCAGTGAGGTCGAATCCAACAGCCGGTGGTATACCCTAGGAACATGAGATAATAAATAATTTTACATGTGAATGACTGATAAAATTAAAAGGTAAGTGTGGTGATTGGCCAAAATGGCTACATTTTTAATTAAGTATTGACCCAAGCTGACAGTTTAGCGAGATTTTCTTCTCTTAAGTTGATGCTGCTGCCAGTAACAAGTATTTAATACTGATTGATACACGTCTGCTCAGAAGAAAAGTAAAGGACTTATACTCTTTAAAGTACCAACAACCTTCTCTGAAAAGGCATAAAAATTAAAAAGTTGGGGAGAACTGAAAAGTAATATTTGGCAGCTCTCATACACAGTCTCCTTGTTATAAACCCACTAATTCCACAAGGATCAAACCATCAATAGTAGGAGAAATTGCAGCCAGAATTTTGAATCACAGAGTGATAGCTGCCATTTTCATTAGTTGAGGGCTGTCATTCCCTCTGCTTGCTTATTAGCCACACTAGCTGATGGCTATATATGTACAGCAAGGACAGACCTATGCCAAGCCCCGCAGCTCTGAGCTACTTGGCATGTTCTGTGTCCCCAGTTTAATTATTTCCTTTTCCTACAGACTAACTAGTTTCTATATCCCACTTATTAATTTTCCTTCTACCCATGAGGCAGGACAGCTACACTACAAATACTCAATATTATATCCCTCCTGGCAATGTCACCAACTCATCCCTGCCCTTTGTGACCAGTAGCTTCTTGGTCAATTTATATGATTTCATCTGTAAATTTTAATAGTTAAGGATATAGATGATCCCTGGAGGTCAAGCCATGAGATTGAACGTGTGAATCTTTTAGAATATCCCACATGGTGTTCTGCTTCTTTTGTATTGTTTTCTCAGTTCCTTTTGGACTTTGTCTTGTTGTTACATGACATAGAGGTGGAACCGACTCATAACTGACCCTTCAGCAGGTTTTCAGAGGCAGTTAATGAAAAGGGAGGAAATGGTCTATCCTTTTTCCACAGAGTAGCTGGTGGATTTGAACAGCTTGCTTTTGAGACTGCAGCACAGTTTCTTACCAACTATATTCCATTCTTTTGTAATATTTGCATTTTTTCTCACATTCCTTTGCCCACAAGTAAGTATATTGGTTTCCAGCATTTAACCTACCCTAGAAAGTTCTCTAGCTTATTTGACCAATTAAATCATGTTCTGTCGTGTGACTCTTTTGTTTCCCCTTAGTCGCATAAAAAAGAGTACATACTATTATCTAGATTCTGAGAATACACTATAGAATTATCCATAGTCTCTATCTTCCACCACCTAACTGGTTAGTCTGACTTTGAGAAAATTATTAATTTCTCACATCGATCATGGGGAAAATACCTCCTTCACAAATTGTTGTGAGAATAAAATAAGAATGTGTGTGGAATTCCTTTGTAAATTATAAAGTGCTATATAAACATAAGGTATTGTTTTTATTATGCCTACTTCCAATCATATTAGCTCTCAATCATTTGTCTTGGTGCATAAGGATCAAGATTTTTTTTTGTTGGTTTTAGCAGAGTGATTTGCACATAAAGATTGGATGGATTGATTCATTTTTGCCTTCAGATTTATGATCCAAGGTCTAGTAATATTTCAAAATCTTGGCAGTCCATGACTGAGGTTTTGAGTTTCCTTTCTCCTTAGTCCTTGCAAGTTCAAATGGCATTGGTTTCTGTCTATATGAGACTGTGGTCATTCAAACATGGAAGATCAGGGGGGTTGGATGAGGGGTTGTGTTTTCCCCATAATCTCATTATACTTTCCTCATAACTTGTCAGTTTAGCAAAGGCACCTTGGCCAGCTGTTCCTCACCAAGTTTTATGTGATTTAATGGATTTTAAAGTCTACCGGTCTCATTTTGATGTTAGAACATCTAGCAAAGATTCCTTAGGCACAAATGAAAATCTAGAGTAGAATAATAAGAATGGCAAGAAAATGGTAGGTGTATAGTGGTTTTGTTAAAGTTTTACACAATGCATTTGCAAGTATTTATTTTAAATCAATCTATAAAAATATGAACTCATGTAATGAGTGAGAAATCTGAGATAATTAGTTCTAAATTAATACTGTCTGTACCTTTCTCCTTATAGTAATAATAAGGCATGATATTTGAGGAAACAATTATAAAATACATTTTGCTTGTAATCTATACAAACTCTCCCATGATGAGACAAAGTCTAGTCACAAGAGGATGGACTGGAAGGTATAGAAAATAGGGAAGCCAGAGGTCACATTCCAGGGAAGTTAGCTAGACAGGTGGATATCTAAGTCAGAAAAGAATGATGGGAAGTAAATCTGTCACTCCTAGGAACAGAATCATCACCACATGTGCATATACAGTCATGAACTGAAAGGGCACTTACAACACCAGTTGGCGAAGGAAGTCTAAATGGATTGATTACCAGTAGAGAGCACATATCATATTAATTGGAACATGTTAATTTTAAGGTGTAAGAAGCATCATTATTTTGGTAAAGAAAAACAAATGAGCAGAAAGCTATTATTTATTTTTCATTATACTAGTGAGCTCAGTTGGCATAGTGGACAGAAAGTGATGCTACCAAGCCAAAGGTGGACGACTTTAATCAGGCCTGGTTTTAACTGTTTTTGGTCAAACATTCGTCTAGGTTGTATAGCCCTGGCCTATCTATTTGCTGTACAAAGGTAACTTGTGGTTGCTGTGATGCTGAACACTGTGACACTGACTTGTCAAATGTGACAATGGTTATTCACAGTGTTTGGTGGAGCTCCCCAATTAAAACAAGCTTGGAAGCAACAATAGCATCTACTTCCAAACTATCTTGCCTCCAAAAACCCTATGAACCTGGATAAACAACAAAAGTTATACAAGTGTTCAGGTCTTCGTTCATAGGGTTGCTACGAGTCACCTACAACACTTAACAACAGTTTATTTACAAAATTTGAATGCATTATTTTTCAGACCAGATTCTTAAAATTTCTCTCACCTCCCACCCCCCCCCCATCAAATTATACTAACCCATGATTAAATGCCCCATGCCACTTTGAGGGCACTCTAGTTGCCTATGGATAAGGAGTTTTTCTATTAATCCAAAGGCTGGTCGTCCAAATCTACCAGCAAGCTGCTCTGTGGAGAAAGATGGTCATCTCTTCCCATATGACTGACAACGTCTGAAAACTCCCTAGAGGGTCTGTTACGTACTAGTTCCAAACTGAAGACATAAAAAACAATAGCCACACTTTGATATTTGCTCTATTACTTCCATTTGTATTAGTTTGAATAATTCTTTCAGACTTATCTTGTTTTTGGTTCCTGTGTGCTGATGAGTTGGAATTGACTCATAGCTTACCCTCCAGTGGATTTTTTGAGACATTAAATTTCAGGGAGGAGATTGCCCTTCCTTCTTCCACAGAACAGCTGGTGAGTTCAAACAGTGTACCTTTGATACTGCAGAACAACTTCTTACTACAAGGCCATCAGAGAGCCTAGACATATATTTTTTATTATAAACAATGTCGTGTATGCATGAAAAAAGGAAAAAATAAGTAATATATAGTTTGGTTTTGGAGATATTTAATAGACATAATTCTCTGAATATGCTTTTTCTCAATTTATTTCCTACTCTTCCTGGTCAGGAAGAGCATTGATGAAGAAACATTTCCTAATAGATTGCTCCACTAATGCCTCCAGAATTCTCTGCAAAACTGTTGTTACCCATCCAGCAAGTTAGGGTATGTGAATATCTCTGAAGAACTTATACCAGGCCCTTTAATCTCCCCCAAGTCCACCACCACCATCATCACTATCCCACACAAAAGTCAATTATTTTCTAAGAAACCTAGACAAAACAGGAATCAGATCATAAGTCAGTCTAAGCAATTGCATCTAAAAATCTCAGTTATCATATCTAATAACATCTACAAGAGAAAAGAAGGGTGGTAAAAATAACCAATCCAACGTGCATAAATAGAACATGGAACTCCTATCACTAAATTGCATACCATTTTGATGATTTGAAATTTCTCAGTTTATACGATGCCTATGGCATGTGAGTGATGAGAAAACAAAAATTTGGTCATCTAATTTCTTCACATTAACACACAATGGGTTTTTAAGTTTACTGTAAGTTTTGTACATACCATCTGGCCCCTTCACTTGAGGTGTAAGTTTTATTGAGTTTATGTAAGCAGAACAGAACTACTTCATGGGGTTTCAAAGTTGTATCTTTTGGAAACAGGCCACCAGGCTTGTCTTCTTATGTTGCAGAGGATGTGGAGAAACTGGAACTCTTCTACATTGTTAGTGGGATTGTAAAATGGTACAACCACTCTGGTAGGTAGTTTGGTGTTTCCTCAAAAAGCTGAACATAGAAATTACATGCCATACAGCTCTTCCACTGCTAAGAATATGCCCTGAGGAAAATAGAAGTGAGACACAAATAGGGATTTGTACGCTGATGTCCATAGCAGTGTTATTCACAATAGCGAGAAAATGAATACAGCCAAAATGTCTGCAAATAAGTGAATGGATCGAGAAATTGTGGTACACTCAAACAATGGAATACTATGCAGCACTCAAGAGCAGGGATTTTGAAAACTATTATGTCCAATGGGAGATATTGGAGAGCATTATGCTGAGTGAACTAACTGTCTAATATAACAAATAACAGTATAAGACCATTATTGTAAAAATAGAAGGATTACTGGTAAAAGGTGTATCAAAGTGCAAGGGGAAAGAGAAGGAAGAAGGGAGTCTTGGGGGTGGGGAATCTCAAGGTGACAGAGTTCGGTGGGCAGAGCAAGAGGCTGAAGAAATTAGGAAAGCTCCAGTGGGGACCTAAAAACATGGGGTAATGACTGACATGGATCAATGTCTGATTAATTTTATAAAACACAATGTGTGGAAACGATAATGTGAAACACAGTGTGAATAGAAGAATGCATGAAACACAATGTATGTAAGTACAACATATGCAATTTTTGTATGTAAACCAATAAAAAAGTTAAAAAAGAAAACCTTGTCGGGGGGGGCGGGTGGGTGGTGTCGAAACTTCCCTGTGCAGACTAGAGATGGTTCAGTGGATTAAGAATTTGTTTGTTGACAGAAAAGCTGGTGGTTCGAATCCTCTAAGCTGCTCCACTAGAGAAAGATGAGATAATCTTCTTGAACATATATTTATGGGTCTCCATGCCTCAGCGTCACCAAGAGGGTAGTGAATAAGCTTAGCTGGATTTTTGGTATGCAAACCAACCTTTTTGCAGAACAGCTAGATTTCCCCCTCATAATTTTCACTCTCCTCTCTTACACAGTATTTTTCTTCTTCCTCTCTCCTTCCTTCTATTCTGATTTTGAACTTGACCCTCACAAACTTTTTTATTTCCACCATGACCTTCATCAAGTTCATTCATTGACTCACTGCCCTTGAGTAGAATCTGACTCATAAAGACCCTCCATCTGGTTTCCGAGAGTGTAAATCTTAACAGGAGGAGACTGCTCCCATCAAGGTAGATTCTAACTGCAGGAGACACATAGCCTTTTGATTAGCAGAACAACACACTTTGGACTATGCCATCAGATTTTCTTTTTAATAACTTACACCCACCACCCCATTTCTCTGTCTCTTCCACTGTGTTTGTCTTCTGTTAATGTTCTTCTCTAATGCTGCACTTTCAGCTGTGACTTCAATAGGGGTTTCTTTGATAACTTCTGAATTAAGGGGCAAAAAATACTAAGTATCCAATGTTTGAGTTGCCAACGTTCAGAGAATGTACAGACCTTCATAAGACAAACCTCTGAGAAGGACAAAGTCTATATAGGACAGAGTAGGGAAAAATAGAGGTCCTGGCACCTAAGGTAAACAGAAGCGAATCTCATCCTTCACCTTGGGCTCATGCTCTGTTATTTTAAGAAAGGAAGAAAAGAATCTCATGTTTATTGATTACCTACTATGTGCCAAGCTTTGTCTTGGGTATTTTCAAACATTTAATTCTCCCAAGAGCCATCAAGGTGGATATTAGTATCTCCCAATTATAGATAGAGAAACCGAAGCTCAGATAAGCTAAGTCTATCAACCAAGGTCATGCAGCTGACAGAAGTCAAGACTGAATTCTGCCTCTTACACCATTTCTAACATCAGCCCACTTTCTTTTTTGCTTTCCTGAAAGGACCACTGCCCCCAGACCTTTGGCAGAAGTAGCAATCTGAATGATTACCTTGGCCTTGTAGTAAAAGCCTTATTGTCACTTTGATGTGTAAAGCCAGTTCCTGGATGTCATGTTGAAGAGTGGACAATAGTCCCAGGCAGTCTAGGAAGATACAGGCTGCAATATGGTCATAGGAGTGTGGACTAGATAAAGGACACTGGGAAGCCAGAGGTCACATTCTAGGGAAGTCAGAGAGTCAGGTAGGTATCAAAAGCCTAAACAGTTTGGGTCCAGAGACTTAATGATCGCAGAGGCAAGGACAATGGTCTTACTGAACAGAAGACATGAAGGCGAGCAACAACTCTAGGGCAGGTGCTTCCTTTGTTCCAGGCTAAGCGTGAGCAGCTCTGGATCCCAGGTGTGAAAGTTAGAAGGAGCTCGGATATCTGCAAATGAACCGTGTCCCTTCTCGTGTCTAAATCAGAGATGTGGGGCATGTTTTCCTGTGATTACAGCTGCAATGATGGTACTGGCTTTAATTGGTTTATTTGTTTAGTAGTGTTGTCTCATGTTTTATGTTAAAATTTACACAGCAAACTAGGTTTTCTTATCACAAGTTGTATACAAATTATTCCATGCCATTGGTTGTAATGTTTGCTCTGCACCACCGCAGCTGGGAGATTGCACGTGCAGGAGACACATAGCCTTTGGATTAGCAGGACAACACATTATGGACTACGCCATCAGGTATTCTTTTAAATAACTGACACACACCACCACATATCTGTGTCTTTTCCTTTGCGAATGTCTTCTTTTAATAATTTTACGTCATTATTTCCATTTTGTGTGTGTGTTGTTCTGTTTTAATTCACCTAACTTTCCTTTGTCCCATTTCTTTCTCCCCATTTGTTTTTTTGGGTAAATGTCCATCTCTTAAAACTAATTGTTTGAAAAAAAAAAGGAAAAAAACCCAACTAATTGTTTGAGGGATCACATTAGTCACAGAAAACATTGTTTATTTCAAAGCCAATCTACTATTTGGTTGCAGGGTGACCCACAGGCATAGTTATAATCTCATATTAAAACCTTAACTGAGGTTTTAAAACCTTTGGTGTTACTCTAGTTCTTTTTAGTCTAATAGTACTAACTTTCTTAAGGAATTTGAGTCTTGTTTTGTATTTTTCTTTTCTTCTATTCACCACTTTCAACTGTGTCCCTGGTCAAAGTAACTGGGATTGGTAGTTGGGCATGATCTAATTCTGGGCTCAGTTTTAAATCTTCTGGGCTTAACTATTCTGGTCTCAGATCGTAGTTTTCCTTGAATATTAGTACAAAGCTTTTCCTTCTATTTGCTATTTTTGTCATTCTCTTCTGTTTCATATAAATACAGACTAATAATTCTCTGTTAGATGGATGACATTTGAGAACTTTTAAAAAACAAACCATTTATGTCATACTTGGATGCAGAATGTCATCTCTTTGAACTATAATTTGCAAATGGATTAAGGTTCTCTCCAAAGCAAAAAACTGATCCCTAAGGCTTTTGGGCCACTGGATAAAGCCCATGAGTTGTTTGGATATGTCTAGGAAGCATCCAGGAGTCGTTCTTTATGTTATTTGTTACTTTTGTGAATATATAGACAGCACACACAAACATGTGTATCCATGTCTATAGATACACCTAAACATGCATGCTTATTGTGTCTTCACAATTACATGCTATGCATCAGAGAGCTGGATAATGACTAATGACGACAGAAGAAGAATTGATGCCTTTGACTCGTGGTGCTGGACAAGCATACTGAACATACCATAGATCGCAAAGAGACCAATTAGGTCTGTCTTGGAGAATGTGAAACCAAGTTTCTCCTTGGAGGCAAGGCTTTTGTGAGGCTCTGCCTCACATATTTTGGGCATGTGGCCGGAAGAGACTAGTCCTTGGAGAAGGACATTTTGCTTGTAAGAATGGAGGGACAGTGCAGAAGAAGATCCCAGATGAGATAGATTGACACCGTAACTGGGGCAATGGGACTAGGTGTATTGGAGTCAGTAAGACTGCCTCAGATAAGGCAGGGTTTAGAGCTATTGTACATTGGGTCATTATGAATCACAGCCTGCTTGATGGCACATGACAACAAAAACAACCCTCCTATGTACTAGTCACATATGTATTTATTTTTGTCTTCATTTTATATTGTAAAACTTTATCTGTTGCGACATGTGTTTGTTTCCTTATCTTCTGTTATTCTTAGTTTCTTTGACTTTCTTAGTCACATGGTATTGATTTTGCCAATCTTCTGTCTTTTCTTTGTATTGTTCAAAAACCCAAGTGTCTACTGTGTAGTAAGCAAAAGGAATTTTTATATTGGCTGATGTATCTGGGAGTTAAATTTTAGAATAAATTTCCTCTTTTAATACTATGTATGCATTTAGTTGTTGCGTTCACAGAATTCTTTAAAGAAAGAGAAGACTTAGAGCATTCAGCCTCATTAGTTTTAACCTTCCTCTCCCACCCTTCACCTTATATTAATAAGTATCATGGTCTTACTCTCAGATCTTTTCCAACTCCAGTCAAAACTTGCTTTCTGATTTAATTTACTTTCAAAAGATTATGAGGGTATATTTTTCTTAACTAGGTAGACAGGATTGACTTACCTGGAAGCTGTGTAAAGAAGTTGTCCCATCAGGGAAAGGTCCATAGATTCCTGAGTCTCCCAAGAATTGAGTGAGCAGGTGGAAATTCTACCTACACATAAGGTCAGCCCTGACAGCAGTTGATTTTTTTTTTTAACTGTGGCCTGGAACCATTTCTCCAAGTGACATTGACATATGTCCCCATAAATAAATTAGCAACCCTATCTCAGTTGACATTTTTGGCAGAAACACGTAGTTCATGTGCCAATGTGTGGGTTAATTCCTGTGCCCATCCCACTGGGAAAGATCAGGTGTATCACTGGATACACCCAGTGTGTTGGATTTTTTAAAAAAATATTTTCTTTTTCCCATCTGTATTAAAGAAAGTTTTGTTTCTTTTTTCTTTGTTTTTACAGAAATCTACTTTTTCTTGGACATGTAAAAGATATATATGTAAGGGATCTCTGGTGGCTTAGTATCAAGAAGCTGTGCTGTAATCCTGAAGGAGCATGGTTCGAATCTACCACATTCTCCTCCATAGGAAGGGCAGTCCCCTCCTGTGCCAGTCTGATCCAATTTGACACTACACAATAAGAAAGAAAAAAAAAATCTATTAAAACATGTTAATACAGATATAGCAGTGAATAAAAGACAGGAAAATAGATAAAACAAATGTTGTTGCTGTGTACCTTTGTGTTGGGACCAACCCATAGCTGACTCACCAGTGGGTTTTCATGGGCAGTAAATCTTATGGGAGAAGATTGCCCATCTTTCTTCTGCGGAGAAGCTAGTGGATTCAAACCACATACAATTGTATTAGCAGTACAATCAATTCCTTAAAACTAAGCCACCAAAAGTCCCTACAATTAAAAATAATCATAGGGAAGGAAATTGCCTATCATTCTCCCATGGAGCAGATGGTCTATTTGAACCAAGAGGCTTTGGGTTGGGAGCACAGCTCCTTACCCACTAGGCCACTAGAGCTCATAGCCTAGTGGTAAGGAGCTACGCTGGCCACCTGAAGACACATGGTTTGAATGCACCAGCTATTCTGCAGAAGACGAGCAATCTCTTCCTGACACGTTTACTGCCTCTGAAAACCTGCTCGAGGGTCAGCTATGGGTTGGTTCCAACTTGAGAGTACCTAATAACAACAATGAGACAAATGTAGCAGTTTATAATTTACAGAAATAAAAAATAGGGGCTTTCAATTTCTTATTTCAGAAGCCTTCTCTAGGAGAGGTGAATATTGGTGTTTTTGTTGTTTTTTTTAAACTGTGAGGCTAATTTAACTAACCCCTATTAAAACCTTATGATAAAATAAACAATTATCTTATCCCTTGCATTTTGTTCTCTCTGACAGAGCAAGAACTCCTCAAAAACACTTTCACACCTTTCTACGTATTTCCATTTTCGATGTTTAGATAAACTTGGAACCTTAAGTGAGCTGATGTGTATAGTAGATATTCTACAAAACAAGATGTGGGCAAGTGCATAAACCTGCTATTATACACAGTTAACTGGAAAAAGCAAATAGAAAAATAAATACAGTAATATTATTCAATAAATATGAAATAGTTTCTTACAACACTCCAGACCTATGCTAAAAGGATCTGGAAGCACCTTCATTCTGTAGAGAGGAGTACTCCTCATTGAGGTAACAGACATTTCATAACAAATGTCTGCTCACTTCTCCCAGTATATTTATTTATAAGAGTACTTAAGAGTGTTCTATGTGTTCACATATTCATCATCAATACATCTATTATTTGTTTACTATATACCATCTTCTTGGAAGGAGGAGTGGCATCCACTTCCATAATAGCTTGCCTCCTCCGGAAACCCTATGAACCTGGAGAGAGGATGAAAGACACCCAAGCATCGAGGACTCTCCTTCATAGGGTCGCTATGAGTTGACTGCGACTCAATGGCACTTAACAACAATAATACCAACACAGAGAGAGAGAGATCAGCTGGCCCCGTGGACAGAAAGCAAGCTACCAAGCCAAAGGTGGGTGACTTTTAAACCGCGGCCCTCGGACCTGTCTTTCATTGTTTTTGTTCAGACATTCCTCTAGGTCGTATAGCCCTGGTGTGTGCACTTGCTGTACCATGGTCACTTATGTTTGCTGTGAGGCTGAACACTGTGACACTGATGTGTCAAATGCTTTAATGGCTGGTTACCCAATGCGGACAGAGAGTGGGGTGGAGTTCCCCGATTAAAACAAGCTTGGAAGGGGGAGTGGCATCCACTTCCGTAATAGCTTGCCTCCTCCGGAAACCCTATGAACCTGGAGAGAGGATGAAAGGCACCCAAGCATCGAGGACTCTCCTTCATAGGGTCACTATGAGTCGCCTGCAACGCGACGGCACTTAACAACAATAACAACAACAACAACATATACCGTATTGTGCATTGCTGTACAGAGGTAACTCTTGGATGCTGTGATGCTAAACACTGTGTCACTGATATGCCAAATGTGGTAATGGGTACCCATGGACAGTGTTTGCTGGAGCTTCCCAACTAAAACAGGCCTGGAAGCAGGAGTGGCATCCACTTCTGAAATGGCTTGCCTTTAGAAACTCTATGAACAGTGCTTGGGCCTTTCGTTCATAGGGTCGCTATGAGTCGTCTACGACTTGGCACCTGATAACAACAACATATACCGTATAGCCTAAGAACTTGAGAAACAACAGTGAACAGGACACGTGAAGTTCCTGCTTCACTGAGTTGATAGACCTTAATTTTGACTATAGTTTTGTAAAGATGCAAGGTTCCTTGGGATTGACTGAGTATATCCAGTCTTATCAGAATGATGGTTTTCTCTCTGATGAAGATCTGTGAGAGGTCAAGTTTGCTTTATTAGAAGCTAGGCCTATATAAATAAGTAAATATTTAAGACTTTTTTCATTTCTTCATGGCAATTCCAAGTGTTAGAATTGTTGTTATCGTTGAGTGCTGTTGAGTTGGAACCAACTTTATAATTTATTGGAAGAGATTGCCCATCTCCTAATTTAAGCGTTAAACTTTGCCAGTGCTACATTTCTGGGACTTGTTTTAATCTGCTAAATAAGTGTTATATATTCAAGAGCTTCACTATATAATACTCTGGCCACTAGCCTCTTGTGACTATTTAAATTTAATTAAAATGAAATAAAATTGAAAATTCTGCTTCTCATTTGCACTAACCCTATTTCAATTGCTTATAAGCCACATGTTGTTAGATGTTGCCATATTGGGCGTTGAACAAAATAATACTTTCATCATTGTAAAAAGATCTCTCAGATAGTCTTGCTTGAGAAGATAGCTTCTGGTTTTAACTCTATGGTATTAATATCTACTTGCCTTTGAAGTATGTCGCTGCGGAATTCAAGATGTAGCTCCTTGCTAAGAAACTCTTCATCACCTTCTGTCTGCGGCATTTATGACCCTGCTCTGCAAATCTGTGTAGATGTTTATCGTTTCCTATGTATGTCCTTTAGATTGGAAGTACTTGAGGGCAGTGGTCATGCCATACTCCTCCATATTCCAAATGTCTAGCACAGTTCCCTGCAGATGGTAGGAGCGCAATAAACATGTGTGATGGTGCTGAGGAGGACAATTTCTGGTGCTCTAGAACATAATAATAGACTGTGAGCTGTGCCTCCACGCAGCAAAGGGCAATTGTACTACAGAGAAGCCCTGAGGGACAGATCACGAGTTTGGACTTCGTTACACTGAGTTTGATCCTAAGGGCTATTTCTGCACATCAAGCCATCTGGAAACAGTGTGGGTGCCAGGCATCACGCCTGTGTAGTGCTTTAGCTCATCCCTTGGTATTTAAATGCTGTCTTGGCATGGGACACTGGTGTCCACAGTCAACCCCAGGCTTAGAAAAAGTTCTGACTTCCAGTTGTGAATTACAAACTTTATTTCCTTAGCTGAACTCAGTTGTATCCTGGGATCAGTTGCTCATCCACTTCTGGGGCAGTATGAATTCTCATATTTATTCTCTAAGAGTATGATGACAACAGCCTTGCAACAGTAAGGTACTGGAGTTCTAGAAGATCATTCATGTCCAAATTTAGGCCATAAAAAGTGGAAATGGTTTCTGCTCCGAATGATTACATCTGCTTCGGAAGATGAGTATTTTTAAGTAACTAGCCTTTAACATTACTCAGTTACTTGAACATACAGCTGCCAGGAGGGACAGCACTTCTTTTACTAAGTAGTTGTTTATATAATAAAATTATCATCTTCTTCTTGTCATTACTTGCTCTCTTTTTGTGTCTGTTTTTCTTGGCCCCATTGTCTGTTTATATCTATGTCAAGCAAAGCTAAATTTTTAACCATGACACTAGCTTTGGAAGTTTTAAAGAGAAAACTTGAGAGAATAGGTCAATATTCGCATTGTTATTGATATGTGCTCTCAGGTCACCTGTGACTCATAGTGACCTTATGTACAATAGCTCTGAATCCTGCCCCTTTTTTAGCCAATCTCATTATTTTTGACAGAACTAACCCTATTTCTCCAGTCACTGAGTCAACCCATCTCATCCTAGGTCTTCCTCTCCTATACTCTCCTTTCACTTTTCCAAGCATGATATACTTCTTCAAGGCCTGGTGCCTCCTGGCCACATGCCAAAGTACATGAGACAGATCTTTAAAATCCTTGCCTCCAGGAAGCATCTTGGTTTCACCCTCTCCAGGACAGACCTGTTTGTTCTCCTGACAGTCCACAGTATGTTCAGCACTACTCTCTAGCACAAAGGCATCAATTTCACAGCATGTTCAACACTTTTCTTCAACTCAGTGACGTCAATTCTTCTTCTCTCATTCCTGGTCATTATGTAGCTCTCTGATGCATAGCAAGCAAGTGTGAAGATGGTGGCCTGAATCAGGCACACCCTAGTCTCCACACTGATATCATTGCTCTTCAGTACTCTAGCAAGGTCTCTGACAGCCAGCTTTCCTGAAGCAACTTGTCTTTTGATTTCCTGACTGCCGGTATTGATTATGGAAGCACATAAACGGTAGTTGTTAACAATCTCAATTTCTTTTCCATCTGTCATGAAGCTGTCGGTTGGCCTTGTGATGAAAATCTTTGTCTTCTTGATGTTAAGCTTCAATCCATATTGAAGATTACAGTCCTTGACCTTCTACAGCAAACACCTCATTTCTCCTCAGTTTCAGCAAGTAAGGTTGTGTCATCTGCATAACACAGGTTGTTGACGAGTTTTCCTCCAATCCTGATGTCACATTCCTCCTCAAATAATCCAGCCTCCCAAAATATCTGTCCTGAATATGTATACTGAAAAGGCATGGAGATAGGATGCATCTCTGATGCACACCTTTCCTGATCCTGAACCATGCAGTGTTTCCCTGCTCTGTTCTAATGACGGCTTCCTGGTCCAACAATAAATTTTGCATGAGCACAATTAAGTGTTCTGTGATTCCCATTCTTCTCAAGATTAGCCACGATTTACTCTGATCCACACAGTCAAATGTCTTTACATTGTCAATGAAACACAGATAGACACTCCTCTGGTACTCTGCTTTCAGTCAAGATCCATCTCATGTTAGCTTTGATGTCCCTAGTGCCACAGCCTCTTCTAAAACAAGTCTACATATCTGACAGTTCTCTGTCGACATACTGTTCCAGTTGTTTTTGGATAATCTTCAGCAGCATCATGCTTGCATGTGATATTTGTGATACTATTTTATAATTCCCACACTCTATTGAGTTACTTTTGTTTTTTGCACATTCAATGATCTATTCATCACAAATATCTTTTTATTCATTATTAATTTTTATTAAATTTAATGAACATTTACAGAGATTTTGGGTTTTAATTCATTCTTTGTTGCAGTATCTTCTCTACCCTCCTCCCCAGTTAGTTCTTCTTTTTTTTCCCCCCTTGAAAGTCTGTGGGAATAAATATGCTTCTCTTCCAGTCATAAGGCTAGGTAATTTTTCTAAAGATTTCTTGGCATAGCATCTTGAAAGCATTCAGAACAACATCTGTTTGCTAAAATACACCAATTGGTATTCTGTCAATTCCTAGGAGCTTGTATAGGTTATTTTTCTTTTCTAGGCTATCTTTTTTCCCCATTAAACTCATTAAGAGAATTCTTGCATTTTTTTTCAAAGAACCCTGTAAACACAATATTTAAGTAATTATTGGCGGTTCCATAATCACATAGTAAGAATTCAGATACAATGATACTATGTGTGTTCCCAATACATTTTTTTACCTCCTAATTATTGACTATTTTAAACAAAGAGGAAAATATATACAAATACTAAGAAATACAATTGGCCTTGGTATATTTATTATTTGAATTACTATCTGAAGTTGAATAATATCTAAAAAAATAATTATAATACCAGTAACATATATTTAAAAGGGGAAATTAATATATATGGAATAAGTAATAATTGACTTCAGAACACAACAGGAACTCTTTTGGGAAATATGATTACAAATGGATTATTAGAAAGGTTATATTGTTTGGGAAATGAGATGAAGGTATAAATCAGTATATCATTCAAAGTAAGAAAATGAGAAAACTACAGGCTAAAAAATCCAATGCTATTTTAGAGATATTATTTTGTTGATGAAAAACATTGAGAAATAATGGAGACTTGAAGGAACAATATCATAATAGATGGAGACCAATAGTTATTAATTCTATAAAATGCAATGTATCTGAATAATTTTTTGAAGCACAGTGCAAATGAAAGATTACATAAAGTAAAATGTGTATGTGAAATATAGGTAAATAAACTATTGCATGAAGGGGAAAAAAAGATGAGGGAGGGCAGAAAGTAGGAAAGGAGAAAACACTGGGATAGTGGAGATTGATGAGTGGAAGAGTAGGAGAAGGTTCAGGGGGACTGAGGGAATAGTGTGGTAGTAAGCATGAATAAGTGGTTGTTTACTGTATGAAATACAGTGCTTATGAGGGAGTTTGTGGGGCACAATGTGCATGGATAAAGCACAGTAAGTAAGGGTGTTTACATACAAAACAATTCTTAAAAGTGGAAAGAGATGGGGTGGGCAGGGAGTACAGTAAAAATGAATACCGGATATTGTAATTCTACCTTTGGCCAGTGCTTGATTTGAAGTACTAAAATGGAAGATCTGTTCTGGAGATAAACTTGTTAAAAGTAGACTCTGGTAGTGGATGTTGAGGCTTAGAGAAAGGGAAAGATTGAGTCCTACCCAGTACTCTGAAGAGATTTGCATTTGAATGGTTTTGTGGACCCATATGAAGTAGGAATGGCATCCACTTCCTAAACAACATGCCTCTGGAAACTCTATAAACTTTGATAAATGTCAATAGTCGTAGAAAGGCTTCAGGCCTTCTGTTCATAGGGTCATTATGAGTTGTGCTTGATACAAGAGCAATCATCAATAACATTTGAAATTTTTATTGAAAAGATTCTCTTTCAAAAACAGAGTAAGTAGGAAACGAGAGAAGGAAGAAGGGGAAAAAGGAAAGGAAGAGACTCTATCTTTATAATTGAAAAAGCTGTTTAACTTCTGAGACAGGGTAAAATTGGTGGCCGTCAGAGCCCACTCTCAAGGCTTGAGGTTGGAGTATGCTCATTCATAGCAAGTGATCCTGGAGAAACGGGCTGAGATTAGATGTGTTCCTTCAATGCTGCCCACTTAGCATGCACAGACATGTAGATGAGCAGGGAAGGGTGGCTGCCTTGAGGAGCATGGAGTTGAGAGGACCCCTGACTTGTTGACTTGACTTGGCCCCAGTGTAGGTTAGAGCTTACCAAGGAGACCAACAGATCTGGAAAACAGAGAGAAGTGTAGATTCCTGACCTGACATCTGATGCCCATTTGAACCTAGTCACAGATGGCAGGGGATGAATTGAACAGAACCCAACCAGATAAAGAGACGATAGTCCGTACAGTGATCTAGGGTAGATTGCTACAACCTGATGACTTACTCTGGACTGGGCTTTGCTTGTGGATTCAGATGCTCAAAACTTCCAACTTGAGTAGAATATCCTTCAGCAAAAGAGACATGCTTGCTCCCTCAGACTACTGGTTTGCTGTGGTTGTGTACCATTTAATAAGAAGTAACCGATACCTGGCACTCCAGGAAATTTTCAGAGGCAATTAATCACACAGGGGGAGATTGAATATCTTTCTCCTGCAGAGCAGCTGGAGGAGTTGAACGCTACACCTTTGCGATTGCAGTGCAATTCCTTGCCACTAGGCCATCATAGTTTTGTAACTTTCTTTAATTTTTTATAATGACTTTTTTAATAATTATTCTTTTGTCACTGACATACTCAAGTCACTATAAGGACCCCCACATTTATCCATGCCATGCAAGATATTGTGAGCTTTGGTTGGTTTTCAGAGCTTTGTAATACTACATTGCTTGAATAGTTTCTTTACCAAACTAGCAGTTGATAGAAAATTGCATTTTTTTCTCTCTCCTATATTGCAATAATGCTGCATTGAATGTGGGTGTGCATATATCTGTTCACAAAACAGCTCTTATACAGCAGTTGGGTGGCTGGATCAAATTCCCAATAAAATTTGTTAAACTCTGTGATCTGGTTTACCATGGGTATTTTTACCTCCTTTATTTTAAAATAATGCCAGATGTCTTAATTTACCTTCATGGAAAAGATTAATTATAGTACCTTCATATGATGAATTAATTGTCCAAGAGATCTTGCACTAGAATGCTAAAGATGCAAAGACCAGGACCTAAAGAGCCATCCATTCAAAAACACCCTTGTTATGGATTACAGACATATTTCACCAATATTGGCATTTATCATAGCACTAGCATTTGGAAGGGACTGACCTTTAGATTAATGTTTTGTGAAAACAAGAAAACAGAAATCGCTTTTCACGTGGCTGATCCTGTTTATCTCTTCATAGCACAAAGTTGAGATAGGAGTCTTTCTAGGCTTCTTTTCGCTGTGAAAAGTCAAGTCTCAGAAGTTTAGGGTCTAATTCAAGCCAAAGATGCTGCAACTCTATGACTAGACTAAAGTTAGAACATGTCTTGCCTATTTAATCTTTAGCAAGTCTCTCCCCTTGGCCCATCCAACTGGGGAGTGAGAGTTTTATTATCTCTCCAACAGTTGGTTCCATTCTGTGACATTTTTCCTGTTGCTTGTGATTTTACAAAGCATCCACTTTTCACAAGTGAAAATTGATTTTGTCCAAACAGATGCTTGTTTCTATATTTTGCATTTTGGAAAAAAATATGGGTATGATCTGGATGAGGAGGGGGCTGGAGAGAGAAGGGAAATGAAATCTTACAAAGGCTGGTTGAGGCACAGCTTGTGCTGAAATTAGAAGCCAAGTGAGAGCTGTAAGCAGGAGGAAGAGGGTCTCCAAAGAAAAATTGTTGTATAATAAAAGCACTCATTGAAAAGAATTCTGACAAGAAGTCTTAACAAAATTCATATTCATCTTGGGATAGACGAGAAAATAATTTCTTACTAAATTTCATGAACATTTTGTGGTAGACTTGGGTTGGAAAATTAAATCAGTCAGCCAATCAAAACCTAAACCAACTAATGAATCAACTACCCTCTCCTGAAATGCATTGTTGGTAGTGATCACTGTCATACTTGAGGCAGTGTCAGAAGAAAAACAAAAAAATACCATATATTTTCTGGAGAAACTTATTGCATGGTTGTTGTTGCTGCTGTTATGTGCCGTCGAGTCGTTTGCAACTCATAGCGACCCTATGTACAACAGCCCTAAACCCTGCTCTATCCTGTGCCAATCGCACTGCCTCTGACACACCCATCCCAATTACCCCAGTCACTGAATCAATCCATCTCATAGAGGGTCTTCCCCTCTTGCACTGTCCCTCCACCCTCCCAAGCATGATATCCCTCTCCAAGGACCTGTCCCTCCTTGCAACATGCCCAAAGTATGTCAGACGAAGCCCCAGAATCCTGGCCTCCGAGGAGTTGCTTGGTTTAATCCTCTTGAGGATGAATCTGTTTGTTTTCTTGGCAGTCCATGTTATATTCAATACTCTTCTCCAGCACCACAGCACAAAGGCATCAATTCTCCTTCTGTCCTCCCTAGTCATTGTCCAACTCTCTGATGCATAACAAGTGATTGCAAAGACCATGGCCTGTATCAGGCTCACCTTAGTCTCCAGAGAGACACCGTTGCTCTTGAGTACTTTAGAGAGGTCTCTTAGAGCAGACTTTCCCATCACAATACGTTTTTTGATTTCCTGACTGCTGGTGAAAAGAGTGTTGACCGTGGAGCCAAGCAAACTGAAGCTGTGGACACTCTCAATCTCTTCGCCATCAATCCTAATGCTATCAATTGGTCCAATGGTGAGAATCTTTGTCTTCTTGACATTGGGCCTCAGTCCATACTGAAGGCTGCAGTCCTTGACCCTCTGCAGCAAGTGCATGAGGTCCTCCTCACTTTCAGCAAGCAGGGTTGTGTCATCTACATAACGCAGATTGTTGATAGATCTTCCACCAATCCTGACGCCACACTTCTCCTCATAGAGCCCAGCCTCCCAGATAATCTGCTCTGCATACAGGTTGAAAAGGTATGGAGACAGGACACATCCCTGACGTACACCCTTCCCAATTTTGAACCATGCAGTGTTACCCTGCTCTGTTCTGACTACCGCCTCTTGGTCCAAGTGTATTGCATGCTTAGAAAACGTGATAACAAACCTGAAATAGAAGTGAGAGACAAGATAATACAAGCAGGCTTCTGACCTGTTTGTAACTCAACATATTCTCCAATCCTGAGTCACTTGACTTGTTCAGAGGGAAAATATCGTCTCTGATGTCATGTGTTCTTCTGGCATAACCATTCTTTCCATGGACATTTGAAGACATGGGGTTATGTGATTTCTGGAAAAAAAGTTATATAGTGTTACCATGATAGAAGTATCACAAGTGAGTCTGACTAAAGAACAGAAACTCATTTTCTCAGTTTTTGAAGTTAACAGTCCATATCAGGGCCTTGGTGGTGTTGATTCTTTCTGGGGGTCTCTGTCCTCATTTCTGAGTCTTCTGCAATTTCTTTGTTTGTAGACAGGACATCACATCTGTTTCTCCTATTGTCCCCACTCCCCCTCATAGATGTCTCTGTGTCAATTCTGTTCTTTCACATCTCAAAAGTCTTTTTTCTTTCATTGTTATACATTTTATTCATTGCATATTCTATGCAGCTCTTACTCTGGACGCTTGTCATGCAAATAATACCTAATCATATATCCCTTTTAAGCCATTCTCTCCCTCATCTATTTCAATGCAGTGTGCATTTTTAAATTAGGTAGTATAGAGTTAGGATTGTATTTTAGTTCTTTTTCTTTGTTTGTTTTGTTTTTTTATTATTAAATTTTACTAACTTTAATGAACATTTACAGAGATTTTGGGTTTTCATTCATTCATTGTTGCACTATTTTCTCTACCCTCCTCCCCAGTTCGTTCTTCTTTCCCTCCCCTTGAAAGTCTGTTTTAATTGTCCAATTGCCACAGTGCTTTCAAAAGTCTTTAAAACTCACCCTACACAGATCTGATCTCATAACAAGAGGAAAGTCTACCTCTAAATATTGTCTTATTTATAGGTACCAGGTTTAGAATTTCTATACATATATTGTAGGGATGCCTGTGTTTCTGATCCATAGCATACACGCATATCATATCTGCTTTCCTCAGCTACTGCTGGACTTGACTGTGGCTATTGCATGTACCCAATTCTTCTCATTTCAAATCTCTGAGTATGGCTTTTATGTCCTCGGATAGGTTAAACTTGCTGTCAAGATGATTCCAATTTATGCTGACCCCAAGGATGTCAGAGTAAAATTTACTCCATTGGATTTTCTTTGACAGCACACACTTTGAATCTACTAGCTTCTCTGCCAGAGAAATATGGACAATCAATCTCCTGTGCAATTTACAACCTCTCAAAATCCACTGGAGGTTTAGCTACGAGTAGTTTCTGACTCAACATCACACTCAAACAGAAACAACAACTTTTTTTTTAAATAAAAGCAACAGGCCTCTCTTCTGAAATGCCTCTGGTGAACTCAAAGCTTCAACCGTTTGGTTAAGAGCCAAACATAACCACTCACATTATCCAGGGACTCTGCTTCACGCACTTTTGTTATTGTTGTTGTTATGTACCATTGAGTCGTAATGGATGCATAGCTGACCCCTTTGTGGGTTTTCAGACAAAGTAAATCACATGAAAGAAGAGTGCCCTCCTTTATCCCATAGAAGAGCTAATGGATTCAAACAAACTACATCTGGGTTGGCAGAGCAACGCTCTACCATTCAATCATCAGAGCTGCTGGAATGATATTTAGAAATGGAAAAGTTTCCTGCTGTTGCTCTTATTAGATAGTGTTGCATTTTTATCTACCCATAACAACCCCATATGACAAAATAGAACTGTCCTATAAGGGTTTTTTTAAACCATAATCTTTATGGGAGAAAATTGGCAGATCGTTGCTCACAGAACCGTAAGGTAGATTTGAACTACTAACTTAGTAGCTGCTCACTTAACTGTTAATGCCATCAGGGATCTTTGAAAAGCTTCCTAGAGACTGGTAAAGCAAAGGGAATTAAAAAAAAACAAAACACAGAAGTTCTGTAAATACATAAAGTGTATCTCTGGACATCATTTTATCCTCCATTCACCTTGTCACAGGCTGAGGTACTGATCAGAGAGACCAGGTTTTGTCTCAGTCAAAGGTTAGGTAGAGCAGGTCAGTTGCCCGTTTCTTTCCTCACTTCCTGCCTGGATATAGTGAGAAATATCCTTGCATGTTCAGAAAGAACTCCATTGCTAGTGTACACTCCTCATCACCCAAATGTAATTGAAGTGGCTCCCTTCTAATCTGGTTTAGGCTCTGATGATAACTGCTTCCATTTGTACAATCAGACTTCACTGCTGAGTGACTTTGCATTTCTCTACATCAGAGGCAATTATTATTTTTATAGTTCAATTAGCAAACATTACATTTCTGTTTGCCTTGCGAAGATGGTACCACCTAATTTAACAAGAACACACTTTTCAAAGCTGCCAAGGGACAAGACGTTATTATAGTATCACAGCACTGTTTTCTTTGTGCTGCCCCCTTTTTATTATGCAAACAGGTCATAGTCAATTTGAAAATGAGAATACTCCAAATTAAGAACATTAGACCTACGAAAGATCTTAAAATGATAAACAACAAACGCTTGTATTTACAAATGAGGAAACCAAGGCTCTTATTAGTAATTTGCCTAAAATCCTAATAGCCTATAAGCGAGCCAAGTTTCTTTCTAGTCAATGCCTTTAACTCCTAATAAAATGTTCTCTTCCAGATACAGAAAAAAAAGGAATTGAGAAAGCTCAAAAATGAAAGAAAGAGAAATTTACCCACCATTCATGAAGGATTTCCCAAGTGCAAAGCACTTTGTAATATTTTCAGGTACAGACCTAGACCCTCCAGTCCTACCTTGGCATTAACTATCCCTGTGCCATTGTGACTAAGTTTTTCCTGATTCTCAGTCCTCAACTTTGTTAAAATAAGAAGATGGAAGTAGAATGGCCCAACTGGTGCCTTAGTGGTAAGGAATTATGTTGCCACCTCAAAGGCACGCAGTGGACCAAATCCACCAAGTGTTCAGCAGCGCAGAGATAGGCAATCTCTTCCTAGGTGATTTACTGCTGCTGAAGGCCTGCTAGAGGATCAGCTATGTATCAGTCTGAACTTGACAACAATTAACAATGAACAAGTATCATTTTGGAACAAGTCACAGTTACATCTCATTTTAAGCAGTCGAAGATAGATCGAACATGCAATCAAGATGCATTGATAATAATGGGTGACTGGAATGCAAAAGTTGGGAATAGTGAAGAAGAATCAGTAGTTGGAAACCATGGGCTTGGTGACAGGAATGA
>NW_006399826.1:6355089-6358539 GCF_000299155.1 Elephantulus edwardii
ACTGAATGTACCATGGACTGCCAGGAAAACAAACAGATTCATCTTGGAGAGGATTAAACCAAGCTACTCCTTGGAGGCAAGGATTCTGGGGCTTCTTCTGACATACTTTGGACATGTTGCCAGAAAGGACGGGTCCTTGGGGAGGGACATCATGCTTGGGAGGGTGGAGGGACAGCGCAGGAGGGGAAGACCCTCTACGAGATGGATTGATTAGGTGACTGGGGTAATCAGGATGGGTGTGTCAGAGGCGGTGAGGTTGGTGCAGGATAGAGCAGGGTTTAGGGCTGTTGTGCATAGGGTTGCTATGAGTCAGAAAGGACTTGAAGGCACATAACAACAACACCACACCCTTTTTAATCTTGTTTCTCTGAGTAGTGGGTAGTTAATGTCATGTGTCATTCTGGCTCAGCCCGGGTTCTCAGTGGTTTGTAGATAAAAGTTGTTGCTGTTGTTAGGTGTCTTTGTGTTGCGCATGACCCATAGAGAACCCATGAACAACAGATTTGAATCCTGTCTTATCCTGTGCCATCCTCACACTTGACACACTAGAATCCATTGTGGAAGTCATTGTGTAAATCCACTTGGTTGAGGGTCTTCCTTTCCTTCTCTGATTCTCTGCCTTCTCTCTAAGGAATAGCCCCTCCTCGTAACATTCCCACAATATGTGAGGTGAAGCTTCACCACCTTTGCCTCCAAAGAGCACTTTCTCCAAAACATATGTGTTTGTCCTTTTGGCAGTCCATGAGATGTTCAGTATTCTCTAAAACCACAGCTCAAAGGCATCAATTCCTCTTCTGTCATCCTTACTCATTGTCCAGTTCTCAGATGCACAGCAAGTGATCAGAACAAAATCAAAACATGGCCTGAATTAGACATGCCTTAGTCCTTTAACTGATATCATTGTTCCTCAATAATGACAAAAGCTTGTGCTCTTTTTTTAATATACTATAATGTAATCACCTTTTGTAATATGATCTGATGTGATCAAGCAATCATTTGTTAGGGTGGTTTCCTCAGAGGTTCAATTTGCTTCCTTTAGATAAATAATTGGTCTGGTAAAACTTATTCATGCTTGAGGCTACATTCTTCTCTCACCTGACCCTCACTTTTTAAGACAATGGCCTGTAGAAGAACACTTTTGTTTTCCACTGTATCTACAGATTTTAGATTCATGAGTCCCTGCAACTTTGTGAGCTAATAGAAGTCTCCAATCTGCCATCTGACTTATGGATTTGTCAGTCACCGCATTGCCTAAGTCATGTCCTCAAAGTAAATTTCTCTACATATGTGTATATATACATCTCACCACATTTTTTCAACTAGGGAAGTCAGATTAAGAAATGAAGATTGGGATCTGTTTCTCTGTAGCAATTTTGTCATATATCCCTGGGTTTCACCACACTTAGAAATATACTCTCTTTTATTTATTTTTTTCAATTGCTGACATAAGGAATAAGGAAAATGAACAAATACTGACCCAAAATTGAGCACAGAATGGGAGTTGGTTCGAGATGGAGCCAGACCAGGAGAGATTGCTCTCTTCTCTTTCAAGAGCCAGCTGGGATTTGTGACCAAAGAACACTCCAACATCTTTTCTGTTTTATTGCTTCTTTTCACCTTTAGTAAGCATTTTTAAAGTAAGATATTGTTTGATGCTTCTACAGAATCTGTTGTGTTATTTATAATACCACCATCCTTCCTCTATCATGTTGATACTCTCCACTAGCCTTGATTTATTACTCACTGTATTTGTCTACTGTGCCATAAATGACATATTGAAGAGGTATAGTTTCACATCCATTGTCAAAAAGAACACTTCTAGATATGCCTTAAAGTGTAGAATTGTAAATAGGATAACATCTATACACATAAAGTAGTAATTAATAAATTAATCAAATTATCACACTAGCCACTTATGTTAAAAATTAAGAAATTAAACATTTTTACTAACACCAGTGGTATGAAATGGACCAAAAATTCAATAACGTTGTGAACACATAGAAGTTGTAATCAGAGAAGGACTGTTATTATGCATGTATGCTTGTCGAAACTGAGTCAGAAACAATTCAACTTCTCCAGAAATTGTCTATCTTCCGCCTACTAAACAGCTTAATTGATTTGAACTATGTGCCTTTGGGTTGGCAGAGCCACTTCTTATCACTAGGCCACCAAAGTTTCCTTAGAGGGTAGATTGTTGTTGTTAAGTGCCATCAAGTAGAATTCAACTCATAGCGACCCTGTAAACAATAGACGTGAACATTTCTCTGTCCTGTGTCTGTCATCTTCACAATTTCTGATGCACTTGAGCCCATTGCTGTCATCCCTATGCGAACCCATCTTGTTGGGTGTCTTCTTCTTCTTCACTGACCCTCTTTTTCCCAAGCAGGATGTCCTTATCAAGTATCTCCTTATCCACACCTCACCTAGCAACATATTCAAAGTGTGAGAGACAAAACTTTACCATCTTTGTCTCCAACGAGCGCTCTAGCTGTATTTTCTCCAAGATATATCTGTTAGTTTTTTGGCAGTGTTTAGGATATTACTGTTTTTGTTGTGTACCATAGAATTGGATCCAACTCATAGCTGACTTTTCAGCAGGTTTTCAGAGGCAGTTAATTACATGGGAGGAGACTGTCCATCCTTCTCCCATGGAGCAGCTGGTGGCCTTCAACAGCATGCCTTCAAGTTAGAAGCACAGCTTCTTGCTACTAGGCCACCAGAGCTCCTTAGAATATTAGTAGCTAGCAAACACAGCTAACTGCTAATGGTGATAGAAACCATGCTGGGGATGATGTGATTGAGTCTTGCTAAACTAATGTTTTATTAATTTGAAATACCTTCTTTTTTCAACAATATAAATGCCAACAATGTATTTGAACCTCATCAGAGAGAATACAAAGGGATCACATCTACTATCTATGGAAAGGTGCAATGAAGAAATTCACTAGCATCAATCATAACAAGGCCAATGACCAACTGTAGAACAGGTCATAAGTCACTAATATGCGGGTTCAAGCTGAAGGAAATGGAAAGGACCTTTTGTGAAAAATAACGTATTCAAACTTTGTAAATAAATCAGAGAAATAAAAAACCCCCAAAATTTAAATAAGTCCATACGAGTCAAAGTACAACTAATTTTAAGTGTATATTGTTGCTGTTAAGCACCGTAAGTGAGGTCTGAACCAAAGCTGATCTTCCAGTGGTTTTTCAGAGGCAGAATGTTGCACAGGGGGTGACTGTCCATCTTTTTTCCATCGAGCAATTTCTGGACAATCTCAAGAGCAAATTTGATGTATTGAACCAACAGTGATTGAAGACAAGATGAATTGTGTAATACAATCAAGATCATCATACATTAAGATAGCAGAGTGGATTATATTTGGGGTTGGGGGTGGGATTGGGGGAGGTGCGGGGGGGATTGTATACCAATGAGGGAGTTTTTCTTTTGCT
>NW_006399826.1:6358639-6373219 GCF_000299155.1 Elephantulus edwardii
ATTGAAATGAAAATAAAATAAATTAAAATATTTTAAAAAAAGAAAGCAGAAGATTATTAAAACATTGGCAAAGAACTTGTAAGTTCTCTGCTCCTTATTTAAAACAAAGAATTGGGGGGTGGGGGGCAGATGCATAGCAAAAATTAGTCCAATGGACTAACGAATCATGCAGAATCTCACATTCTAGAACCTGAAGATCAGAAGAATAAGATCATGCCCAGCTTGTGCTACTGACTTCTCAGAAAGTAAATTGTACTAGTGTGGTGTCAAGGGTTTCTTGTTCCAAAGGGCTTTCCTAATCATTGACTTGGTCATATGGATGGGCAGGAATATACGCATAAAGCGTGGTAACCTATCCACACAGGGATTGACTAGTCTTTCTACTCAGTTGAGTAAATTTAGGGGCAGATATTGGGAATCTCACCACCAGCAAATGAAAAGTGCACATCCACTGGGGTCAAAAGTTTACATGCTGCTCAGTCCAGGGCATATAGGAGCAGTAGCTGTAGCCATAGCTGACAACCAGATACACAGTATGAGACAGAGCTGACCTTGGGCTGCTTGCTACTCCATGGAACCAGAGCTAAAAAGCCTTTGCCAAAGCTTGCTAGAGGACTAGGGGGAGAGCCATACTTGGCAGGACTAAGAAGTTTGTAGTACCGGCCTAATGTTGTGAGGCTGAAGGCTGAGGGGCCTGTAAGCACATTTTGGAAACTGTTCGGACTGAGAAATCATATCTTTTCACCAACTGAAATTGTATCCTGTTAACTGTCCAGTAAACCTTACAATCATGAGCATTTGTTCTATGTGCTCTAAGAGGTATTGAAAAAGATTTCAGATAAGTATAACAGTAAGATGGGTGTTGAGACTAGTAGATAGAAGTGAGGGATCTTGGGAAAGATATTTAATCTTATGGAATTTTTTTTCTTTTAATTGTTATCGATATGATTGGTGGGCAAGTTTCCCCTTGTGGAGTTAGTTGACATTAAATATGATGGTCCTCATGTTATCCTTGCTATTTTTACAGTAAAAAAAAGGTAAAAAATAATTTAAGAAAGACCAGGACTATTTTTTAAATAGGAACTTGTATAACTCCAAAGACTATCTTTCTATGTCACTCTTGAGGCCTAGAACTCAATCCACTTCTCTGGCTCAATTTTCAGCAAGCACCTTAGAACAATCAGCCATTTGAGATTAAAAGTCAACATTTACCCAAGGAAAAATTTCAGAAATCAGGAAGGGTTTGGAAAGAATATGGAACATAAAAGGAAACACATAGAGAGAATGAGATGAGTGATGTTATATTATGAATGGTGATCTAGCCTCCCTTTTCACTGTACTGTTTGTTATCTATCCATTCTTTCTCTGCTCTCCTTGCCTTTGGTCCAACCTATTTTTATAATAGTGTTCCTGTGCATTATGTGTCTTTTTTTGGTGACTATTTCATTCAATATGTCTTCCAGACTCAACCATGCTGTGTAGTGTTTTACAAATACATTGCTTTTCAGTGTTGCATGATATTCCATTCTATAGATATACCACAGATTTTCTACTCAAAGGTCTTTTCTGCCTCAGTTAGTAGGCTCATGTTCTTCTTGTTCTTTGCTTTGATAATGTGATGAATTATGTTATTTGTTTTCTTATGTTGGACCATCTTTACATGTATGTTATGAATCCCACTTGGTCATAATGAATTATTTTTTGATATATGTTGGATTATATTGGCCATATTAATGAGAGATACTGATTTATAGTTTTCTATTTTGGTGGTTTCTTTATCCGACTTTGGTATAAGGGTTCTGTTTGCTTCATAGAATGAGTCTGGGGATTTTTTTTTTCTGTTTTCTGAAATATTTTATGTAGAAATAAAGACAACTCTTCTCTGAATGTTTGATAAAATCTGCTGGTAGTTTGCTTTGTTCATGCCATTGTTGTGATAGAGTTTTTCTTGCCTGGGGTTCTCAAGGGTGCAGTGTCTGACTGACTGTGAGGATGGTACAGGATTGAGGAAGCCTTTATTTTGTTGTTCATAAGGTCTTTCTGAGTTAGAGCTGAAAGGATAGTACCAAACAACAACAACATACAGGTCACAGAATGAATTATGTCCCTGAAAATGTATGTTATAATATAATGTGGAAATTATGTTATTTAACAATGTATGTCCTTTGACAATTAAGCTATGTTATTCAACAATGAACTGATGGCCTAGTGATAAGGAGATGTGCTGCCAAGACAAAGACACCTGGTTCAAATCCACCAACTGTTCCACGGAAGAAAGATAATGGTTTCCTCCAATGTGATATACTACCTCTGGAAACCCACTGGAGGGTCAACTATAAATTGATTCATACTCAATGGCCCAAAACAACAACAACAACATATAATTTAACAATTAAACTATGTTGTTTAACAATGATATACTAAAACATGTAGTTGTGACATTTTACAGGTGACCTACAAACCCCTCTCAGTACTGATGATACATGTAAGGAAAATTTCTCTAAATCGTGGCTTGTAACACTTTTAATCTCACTAAAGATAAAACTGAAGAGAACAAGTAGTTGTGGAGAGGGCAGACATCAGTATCACCAAGAAAGAATTGCCAGGATTAGAGTGTGTCATTTGAAACTCAGGTCTCTGTGCAAAAAAGTTCCTTGCTAGCGGTGAAGACTAAGACACATGACGACCTTGAAATGAACACCAGGACTGCATGTGCTAAGAAAACAAGGACAATCATCTCAACAAGAAGAGAGAGCCTTTCTCCAGAGATAGCATGCTGAATTTGGCCTTCCAGTTTGTTTGTTAGAAGTATCCATTTGTGCCATCTCTGGTTTATTAGAACTAGATAATAAAAATATTATATCAATAGAATAAAAGGAAAATAACTCTAAGCATGTTTCATTGTTGTTGCTATTGTTGTTATGTGCTGTCAAGTCACCTGTGACTCATAGTGACCCTATGCACAATATTTCTGAATCCTTCCCTAACCTGAGCCAGTCTCATTGTCTCTGACACATCTAATCCTATTATCTCAGTTACTGTGTCAATATATCCAGGACCTTCTCTTCTTGCACTGTCCCTCTACTCTTCCTAGCTTGATGTCCTTCTCAAAGGACTGGTCTCTCCTGACCATGTGAGACAGAGCTTCAAAATCTTCACCTCAAAGGAGCAATTTGGTTTTGTCATCTCCATCACCTGTTTGATCTCAGTCCATGGGATATTCAACACTCTTCTCCAGCAACACAGCTCAAAGACATTGAGTCTCCTGTTATCTTTCATTATTGTCTAGCTCTCTGATGCATAGCAAGTAATTGCAAAGACTATGGCCTGGATCAGACACAAATTAGTTTCCAGAGTAACATCATTCCTTTTTAGAACTCTGAAGAAGTCCTTGATAGTAGATTTTCCTAATGCCATTCATCTTTTGATTTCCTGACTATTAGTGCCAACAGTGTTAATTGTGATACCAAGCATGCTGAAATTGTTAGCAATCTCAATCTATCTATCATGATGCTGCCAATAGGCCCAATGGTATGAATCTCCGTCTTGAGCTCCAATCCATAATTAAGATTTCAGTCTTTGACTTTTTGCAGCAAACCTTCAATGTCCTCCTCATTTTCAGCAACCATTTGCATAACTCAACGTTCACGAGTCTTCCTCCAATTCTGATGCCACACTCCTCCTCACCTCATCTTAAAATAAAGCTCAGCTTCCTGAGAACTTCTTAAACATCCCTATCTCTCTTTCACTGCAATTGAGTTAATTCTGACTTGTAGGGACAGTAACACATCAGTTTTGATGAGCAACAAAGCAAATAGGAAGAAAGTAACAAAGATGCAGAAGATCTCAACAACACAACTACAGGTAGTAGTCCAGTTTTGCCAGGACCATTTGTTGAAGATGTTGTCATTTCCCCATTTAATAGGTTTTATTTCCTTTTTGAATAGTAGTTGACCATAGATAGCTGGGTCTATTTCTGGGTTCTTAATTCTGTTCCATTGGTCTATATGCCTACCATTGTAACAGTACCATGGTATTTTGGTTGCTGTGTAGTCGGTTTTGAGGTTAGGGAGTGCTATGCTTCCAACCTCATTTTTGTTTCTCAAAACTGTTTTGCTTATTCAGGGTCCTTACCTTTCCAAATAAACTTGACAATTCCCCTTTCGATCTCCTAAAAAATGAATTTGGTATCTATATTTAGGATTGTGTCACGTGACTGAGGCTCAAACGGAGATTTGTCACCAATTTTCATAGTAGCATTATTCAGCATCTTAAGAACATGGAAACAGCCCAGATGTCCAACCACAATGGAACAGATTGAGAAATTACGGTACATTCACACATGGAATACTACACAGCACGCAAGAATAATACTTTTTAAAATTACTACCAAACTTGGGAGGGACTAGAGAGCATTATGCTGAGAAAATGAACTCAGTCCAATCAGGACAAATACTGTATAAAACATTACTGTAGTATGAAGATCTAAGGGGGAGGGTGCAAGCAGAGGGGTAAGGATGGGCCAGGGAGGGGGTGTTAATCACAGGGTCGCACAATTTGATGGGGATGGGTGGTGAAGGAAATGGGAAAGATCCAGTGTGGAAAACAATGTATTTGGACTTTGAAAAGAAGTCAGTATAAAGTAATAAAATAAAACCCAACAAAACAACACAACTAGCCAACTTGTTCACATAAATATTTACAGACCACTCCACTCAACAAAAATCGAATATATATTTTCTTTCCTTGTCCGTGGTTCATTCTTCAAAGTAGACCTCATGTTAGCACACAAAGCCAAGCCTAGTAAATTTCAGAACATTTAATAGTCATCTTCTCAGATCACAATGTCATTAGGTGCCATTGAGTCAACTATGACACGGTGACCCTGTGAACAGCAGATCTGAAGCTTGGCTTCTCCTGCTTCATCTTCACAATCTCTTCCTTACTTGAGTCCATTGCTAAAGTCACTGTATCAAGTCATCTTATTGAGGGTCTTCTTCCCTTTTTCTGACCCTCTAATTTTCAAAGAATGATTTCTTTTACCAAGGACTCTACCTTCCTGACAAATGTCCAAAGTATGTAAGACTAATTTTTATCTTCCTTGTCTCTAAAGAACAGGAATATCAGGAGTGGAAGAGAGAAATACCTGGATTTGAAATTACTGGGTAAAAAAACAAAACAATACCCCCCCCAATATACTACAGGATAGCAAAAGAAATAAAAATGTCTTGTTGAGTGCTGTTGAGTTGGAACCAATCCATGACTCACCCTTAAGCCAGTTTTCAGAGACAGTAAATCTCACAGGAAGAGATTGTCTATCTTTCTCCCACAGAGTAGCTGGTGGATACAAAATATGTGCCTTTGAAATTGCAGTGCAGTTTCTTACTTCTTTAACCTGATAGATGGAAGCACCAAGGATAACAAAAGTAGAGACATTCCCTATCTCGTTAGTAGGTATTTTAGAACCTTTTCTCTAGAAATCAAGAATGAGGCACAATGCCCATTATCACCACTTGCAGTCAACATCATGTTCAAGCCCTAGGCCAGTAAAGTAAGATAAGAACATTTTAAAGGTGTGGTAATTGGAAAGCTGTAAGCAAAACAAATTCTTTTAGATATTGTGATTGTTTACACAGAAGCCAAAAAAGAAGCATTTACAAATACATTATTAGTAATAATAAGAGAAAGTAGCAACATGACTACAAGCTGTAAGATCAATATACGCAATCAATTGTATTTCTCTACACTAGCATAATTCAAAAAAATATAATTAGAGAATATTTTGCCATACAATAACACTAAAAATATAAAATATTTGAAAGTGGGAATAAAAAGAGATATGGGAATTTATCTAGAGAAAATGAGAAAAGTAGGTAAAAAATTATTAAGACAATTATATAATGATTAGCGAGAGAGAGATTGTTAAAAATGTGGCTATTGTTTTTGTACTTATCCATGTATCAATGCAGTGTAAATAGAAATCTGAATAGAAATTTTAGTAAAATCATAAAGCTCATCCCAAGATGGTATGGAAGAGCAAGTGGTAAACAGGAAAGCTTTCCTGAAGAACGAGTTGGGAAAGCTGTCTTCCCAATAGCACAGATAGTATATAATTGAGTTAATCAGAACTTTGTAAGTGATGCTACCAAGCGAAAGGTGGCTGACTTTTAATCCGTGGCCTTCAGGCCTGTTTTTCAATGTTTTTGGTCAAACATTCTTCTAGGTGGTATAGTCCTGGTGTGTCCACTTGCTGCACAGCGGTAACTTGTGGTTGCTGTGAAGCTGAACACTGTGACACTAATAAGTCAAATGCAAGAATGGTTACCCGTGTTGGACAGTGTTTGGTGGAGTTCCCTGATTAAAATAAGCTTGGAAGCAGGAGTGGCATCCACTTCCGTAATAACTTGCCTCCAGAAACCCTATGAACCTGGAGAAAGGATGAAAGTCACACAAGTGTTGAGGACTTTCATTCATAGGGTCGCTATGAGTCATCTATGACTCAATGGCACTTAACAATGGCAAGAATAAGAACTTTATAATGCTAGTATAAAAAATAGATTACTTAATATACAGGATTAGCACAAATGCATGTGGAATATTTATACTATATGTATTATTTATATAATAATGAAATGTATGCCAATTCAACTCAACCCAACTCACTGCCATTGGTCCTCCAACTACAACTCAAAGCAAGCCTAAGATGAATAAACCTGAACCTTCTCCTATCCTGTGCCATCCTCATAATCTCTGACATACTCAAGTTCATTGTTACAGTCACTGTGCCAATTCATCTTGCCAAGAGTCTTCTTTCTCTTTGTCTCTAGTCATACACCTTTGTTAGCAGGATGTCTTTTGGTCCCTTTTCACAACCTATTCAAAGTATGTGAAACTGGGTTTTACCGTCTTTGCCTCTAAAGAACAATCTGGTTGCACTTCCTCAAAGACAGATTGTTCTCTTGGCAGTCATGGGATATTCAGTATTCTTGGCAAAAATTACAATTCAACAGCATTGTCTCTTCTTCAATCTTCAAACACAAAACAGGCTTTGAACATGTTTAGGAACCAATAGGTAGATGAATAAAATTTATAACATATAACAATGTTGTTGTTGTTTTTTGCCATCGAGTTGCTTGCCACCCATAGTGACCCTATGTACAAGAGCCCTAAATGTTGTTCTATCCCATGCCAAACCTCATTGTCTCAAACACATTCATTCCCACCACTCCACTCACAGAATCGATCCATCTCATCGAGGGTCTTTGTCTCCTGTGCAGTCCCTCTACTCTCCCAAACATGATGTCTCTCTCCAAGGACCAGTCCCTCCTTGCAACATGCCCAAAGTATGTCAGATGAAGCTTCAGAATCCTTGACTCCAGGGAACATTCTGGCTTCACCCTCTCCAGGACAAACCTGTTTGTTCTCCTAGCAGTCCATAGTATATTCAACACTCTTTTCCAGCACCACAGCTCAAAGGCATCAATACTCTTTCTATCATCTCTATTTACATATAACAATAAGAAAAGAAAAATAAGGTAACATTGACATATTTCAATTGACATATTTCAGATAACAGATGCTGCCCTGGATGTGCTCACCATGTTGTGCCAAGAAATCTAGTGAACAACCACTTGGCCAACTGACTGGAAGAAATCTTTATTTGTTCCCTTCCCAAAGAAGGGTGACCCAATAGAGTGTGGAAACTATAGAACAATCTCATTAATTTCACATGCAAGCTAGATTTTACTGAAGATTATCCAAAAATGACTGGAACAGCACATCAGCAGAGAACTGCCAGAAGTCCGGGCTGGGTTTAAAAGGGGTCGTGGTACTAGGAATATTGTAGCTAATGTTAGATGGGTCTTAGCTGAAAGCAGGGAATACCAGAGGAATGTATATCTGTGTTTCATTAACTATGCAAAGGTGTTTGACTACGTGGATCATAACAAACTGTGGCTGACTCTGACAAGAATGGGAATACCAGAACACTTGATTGTGCTAATGAGAAACCTATACTTGGACCAAGAGGCTGTCGTCAGAACAGAGCAAGGAAACACTGCATGGTTAAAAATTGGGAAGGACGTACGCCAGGGATATGTCCTGTCTCCATAACTTTTCAACCTGTATGCAGAACAGATTATCCGGGAGGCTGGGCTCTATGAGAAGAAATGTGGGGTCAAGATTGGTGGAAGATCTATCAACAATCTGTGTTATGCAGATGACATAACCCTGCTTGCTGAAACTGAGGAGGACCTGAAGTGTTTGCTGCAGAGGGTCAAGTACTGCAGCCTCCAATATGGGTTGAGGTTCAATGTCAAGAAGACAAAGATTCTCACCACTGAGCCAATTGGCAGCATCAGGATGGATGGTGAAGAGATTGAGATTTTACACAGCTTTAGTTTGCTTGGCTCCACAGTCAACATTCTCAGCACCAGTAGCCAGGAAATTAAAAGACATATTCCTTTTGCTTTTCAAGGGGAGGAGTGAATGGGGGGGGGGGGGGGGGGTGGGCAGGGAGAAAAGTGCAACAATGAATGAATGGAATTCCAAAATCTCTGTAGATGTTCACAGAAATAAGAAAAAATTAAAAAACAAAACAAAAATGTATTGCCATGGGAAAGTCTGCTGTTAGGGACCTCCCCAAAATTTTGAAGAGCAATGATGTCTCTCTGGAGACTAAGGTGCATCTGATACAGGCCATGGTCTTTGCTATCACTTGTTATGCATGAGAGAGTTGGACAGTGTCTAAGGAGGATAGAAGAAGAATTGATTCCTTTGAGCTGTGGTGCTGAGGAAGAGTACTGAATGTACCATGGACTGCTAGGAAAACAAACAGATTCATCCTGGAAAGGGTCAAACCAGGCTGCTCCTTGGAGGCAAGGATTCTGAGGCTTTGTCTAACATACTTTGGATATGTTGTAAGGAGGGACCAGTCCTTGGAGAGGGACATCATGCTTGGGAGGGTGGAGGGACAGCGCAGGAGGGGAAGGCCTTCTTTGAGGTGGATTGATTCAGTGACTGGGGTAATCGGGATGGGTGTATTGGAGATGGTGCGATTGGCACAGGACAGAGCAGAATTTAGGGCTGTTGTACATAGGGTTGCTATGAGTTGCAAGCGATTCAATGGCACGTAACAACAACAACATGTCTGTCTTTCTTCTGATTACTGTTTGGGTGGAGGGAATCCTAGGGAAATCTGTAATGTAATCCCTAAGACAATTCTCTGCTAACTCAAAGACTTTGCTTCTCTGTGGGTTGAGATCCTATTGTGACTCCTTGGCAAAAAGATGCGCAGTGTCATCCTGTCTCATTCATATCCTCAGAAAAATCAATGGACAATCAGCCTGACATTTTACTCTTACAGAGCTGTAAATTTCTCCCCCTTTAGTGCCTTTTACCTTTCACAGAGCAATTTCCAAAACTCCATCCTTCTTTCCCCCCCTTTTTATGACCTCATGCAGAAATTTTGCACTTTGAAAATTCCTACTTTATCTATACATACATATATTGAAATCTCTTTCCCATAGACTGTACTCTGATTTGTCAGGACATTTTCCTTTTTTCTCTTCAGTCATTTTACACTTGGGATATAGACCTAAGCTTTATGCCAGTGACTTTGTATCAATAATAATATCAGAGCTACTTCTCTTGTTCTATCTTCTCTGCAGTTTTTCTTGGTTTGCCCTTGTTTGCCAGAAAAATCTAATAATGGGAAACAAATGTGAGGGTTGATGGCTAAGATTTAGTCTATTTTTTAAAAATTATTCACAGTTAATTTGAAATCAGGATAATCCACATCTTTAAATCACACTACAAATTATCCTCTCTCTCTCTCTGTGTGTGTGTGTGTGTGTGTGAGAGAGAGAGAGAGAGAGAGAGACATGTGTGAGTGGTTTTGTTATATTGTTTCCAGCTATCTAGAATTTAAAGTTATTAATTTTGAAGGAAGTTTTTGTCTTTATGTCCTCAGGGGCCCGGGAACACTGCATTCCTCTGAGGCAGTCTTCTGTCTCCACTTCCTTTGTGACAGTCATATCTCTTTATGCAGTCCTCTAACTGCCCCTGTTGCCTTTCATGGGTGCCAGAGCAATCAATTTATGATGGAAGAGAAGCCTCTGTCCCCAGAGATAGTGTGTGTGGCTTGAGCTGCTCTTCCTTTTCCCCGTCGCTGGTTTAAAAAGGTTTCATTGAATTCCTTGCATGTTGTGCTGCTTGGGTGTACAAAATATTGGCAATGCTTTATAATAAGTAGCAAATCATTATTATGTGCTTTGGTGTTCATTGTATTACCCATTAATCATCGTAAATTCACTGAGTGTATTTACACAAATAAGGGTAGGTAATTTCAAAGACAGTTTTATTCAGGAAACTTTTCAATTTATTAACATGTTTTCACCTCTCAAGACATAGGGAAAAGTTAAATAATTTTTTCCAATATTATTAGCATTGAAGGAGCTGTATGGAGGTTTTCTAGGCAAAATCATCTTTAGAAAATTGTGAAGAATGCCAGTATGGCTTTTGGTCCTCTCTCGCCCTCTTTTCCTGTGGTGACTCAAAGTTCTAATGTTGAATCCTTCCCTAATCACTGATCAACATCTCTGTATGTCTTGCCCAGTATTGGCGTACATGGCTTCACTGTGCACCTACATATATACTGCACAGGTACAACAAAATATTAGGGAACTCTGGTGGCCTAGTGGCAAGAAGCTGCACTGCAATACTGAAGGCACATGGTTCAAGGCCACCAGCTGTTCCACAGGAGAAAAATGGGCAATTTTCTCCCATGCAATTAACTGCCTCTGAAAACCCATTGAAGGGCCCGCTATAGGTTGGTTCAAGCTCTATGGTACACAACAACAACAAAAAAATTGGTTATTTTAATCATTTTTACACACACAGTTTTGTGATCTTAGTTATTGTTATCATGCTATCCAACTACCACTATTGTTTCCAAATTTTTCTGCCATCTTTACAAAGGCAATGATTCCCTTTTGTACTCCAGAATGATGGAGTGAAGGTGGTTGCTGTTATGTGCCATTAAGTCAAAACCAAAAGTTGACCTTACAATAGCTGGGTTTTCAGAGGAGGGGCTCCAATTTGCCAGAATAACTTAGCAATTGGCTTGTAAAGTAGGCATCAGAAGGGCCCCTCAAGGGCATCCTGGGATAACACTGCAGTCCAGGTTGTTTCCTGTGACTTTAACAGTGACACCCAGTCTTCCACCATTGATGCTGGGGCTGGCATTGTCCTGAAGGACCACTTTGTCAAACTCATTTCCTGGTATGACAATCAATTTGACTATAGCAACTGGGTGGTTGACCTGATGGTTCACATGGCCTTCAAAGAATACGAGCCCCTTGGACCACCAGCCCCAGCAATAGCCCCAGAAGAGACAGAGAGACCCTCAGCTGCTGGGTAGTCCTTGCCCCAACTCGACCCTCCCTCACACTGAGAATCTCACATCCTTGACACAGTTTCCATCCAAATCCACCCATCCACGCCGTGGAGAAAGTGGAGGGGCTTGGAGAGCCAATCTTTCATTGTACTAAGCAGACAAAAACAAACAAAAAAGACTGGTAAAACTGTAAACTTCACCTAACCTTAGGCATTGCACGTAATTAATTGAAGTAAAGAATCATTGTTGTTAACAGTTCAGTTGACCTCAACTCATGTTAATGCTATGCGTTACAGGCTACAACTTCTCCTTATAGTTTTCCTGACCATAATCTTTCTGAAAGAACCACCTTAACACAAAGAATGAACCTAACATTGTTAAACAGAAATGAGAAAGGTCACCTATTGATTGCCATAGACCTACCTGGTCACCTTATGAATCTTATGGTCTTATGACCCATTAATATGGAATCAGGAGACATGGAATTTAGGAGCAATAGCATCATTGGCTGTTAGCGTAACTTTTATACATAAATTCCCCTCAAAAGCTTTACTTTCATATCTTTAAAGAGGGATTCAAGATTTGATTTTTCTTCTCTAACATTGTACGGCTCCATAAGCATTTAGAGCTATTGAATCCTTTTTTGTTATGACAGTAATTATTGGCTTCTCTCTGAATTAGTTGGAACATTTTTGAAAGGTTTATAGCTTACTCTTGATGTAGATAAATGTTTTTAGTATATTTGGTTTTGCCTTTCATGAATAGAAAGGTGATTGAACAAAGCATGCATTCATCATTCTATTTATTGCCCTGAAACAACAAGTGTAATTTATAAACCAATAATACTTTTGGGAGTGTTATACACATGTTTGCAAAGAATGGTTGAAATTAATGGGAGGCCAAGAAGACACTAATCCAGCAGCCCCTGGAGGAAGATCTAAGAATTCAACCAGAGAGAAAACTTGGATACTTTTTTATTGGCTAATACATATGGTACTATATTATTTTTACTGGAAGGTTAATAAAAGCAGAGGAAAAGTGAACAACTCTGAGTTGGCCTACACCCTTCTCTAAGATGGGAAAATGTGAGAGGGTCAGACCTTAAGTAAAGGTTGTAACTGGAAACTAAGAAAATATAGGAATGTATATTTAAGAACTCATCAAAAAATATCCATACATTTTTCACGGAAACAAGACTTTTCGTTAAGTTTAATAAAGTCCTAACAAAGCAGTGAGAAATCAGAAGGGACTCACTTGAGAGTGCGTATAGTCCATGTGAAGGATGTCCTAGAATGAATGAGAATTATCTGAAAAAGTCTGCCTGAACTTATTAAAATATTTGCTTTTAAAATTTCCTGTTTGGTATGTGGCATCAAAGAAATGATTTTGCTTACTTTGCAGTGTCTTTTATTCTCTCATTGCACTAACAAAACTCCAACACATCACCCAAATATCACTTATACTCCAACTTCCTTCTGTTTGGATTCTTAGTCACACACTTTCTCAGATAGAACTCCACTGTCTCTGAGTACCTTACCTCTCTGACTTTCTGTAGTATATAAAGGAAAACCTAGGGATGCCAAAAACAATATTGTAAATACATAAAGTAAGCTCCTAAGCAAATAAAATAAATCCCATGGAGTCTATGAACTAAAGATTGTGAGCTTAGTACAAAACATAGCCATTTATGTTCTTTTGCAGGACCAATTTGCTCTTAATTTACAAAGTGTTCATTGTGTTTAGCTATTGCGAAAATTAAATGAGTTAATACAAATAAGGCACTTAGAAAATGCCTGGTACATGGTAAGCATTTCACAATAAGTATTATTCTTTCATATCTTTGAGAATAAAATATTAGTAGTAATAAATTGAGTGGCAGAGACGCACTGTTAGGAGTATGTGTACTCAAAATAAGGGTAGGCAAAATTTTTTAAAATAGAAAGAAATGAAAATACAATCAAGATCAGATATATGGACAAAAATCTAAGCCATTGTTTTTCATCTGGTGCAGATCTAGATGCATCTAAGTAGAATCAAAGGCATCACTGTGCTACAGCACATCCCAGTAGTAGTGACTGCTAACAGCAGTAAGTTTTACTCATCAAGAGTGAGCTCAGAACTGTTGTCATGGGGAACATAAAGGTTAAGTGATGTAACACAGACTACAAAGCCACTGCTCTACATCCTACTTTGGTGAGCAGTGACTGGGGTTGCAAAAGTATCTCAGATACAACTATTGGCCTCTCCCAGAGAGAGCAAAGAAGAGTGAAGAAAATGAAAGGGTTTTAGTCCAAAAGAGTAAGAGATCAGGTGAACTTCAGTCTCCATGACTCTGAAACCAGAAGTAAATGTTGTCCAGTTTTCATTGCTTGTTGCTCTGAAAGAGATAACAATGACTGATTCCTGATAAAATGGGAAGAAAATGTGGGGTAAAACTAAAATTCATTAAAACAAACAAACAAACAAAAGCCAAAAACAATAGTCTAGTAGAGACTGGTGGGATCCCAGAGACAATGATTCTCCCTTCAACTGACTTAACTTCTAGACAAACAATAGTCCTGAAAGATAATAACACCAGGAAGACTGCACTTCTTGGAACCCTCAGCTCCTAGAACAAATGCAAGATCAAAAGGGAAGTATTTGCTCAGGTCTAGAACTCTGAAGGCAGTAAGGGATAGATAGCAAAGAAGCACAAACATACAGTAAGGGATAGAAAAGAAGGACAAAGAGAAATAAGAAGCATTGGGAGATGTTTTCAGAAGGGTGGAGGCACAGTGCAGGAGAGGAAGATGTTTTGTTGACCAGAGACCAGCATCAACCTAATTCTATATAGAATTCTGGGGGAGGACTGACATTTCAGAATTGGGCCATAATGGGGGGGGGCGGTTGGTACCCTTGTGTCAGTTCACTAACTGCAGATGTTTTGGGGTGTCGAGCTTCCAAATAAGATCACTTTCACTTAGTGTTGTTGTTGTTGTTATGTGCCATCGAGTCGTTTCCGGCTAATAGCGACCCTATGCACAACAACTCTAAACCCTGCTCTATCCTGCGCCAACCTCACCACCTCTGACACACCCATCCCAATTACCGCAGTCACCGAATCAATCCATCTCATAGAGGCTCTTCCCCTCCTGCGCTGTCCCTCCACCCTCCCAAGCATGATGTCCCTCTCCAAGGACCCGTCC
>NW_006399826.1:6375074-6398354 GCF_000299155.1 Elephantulus edwardii
CTCCAGCGGTTCCTTCCACAGATGTAGTCGATCTGATTCCTATGCATACCATCAGGTGAAGTCCATGTGTATAACCTGCGTTTGTGTCTCTTATAAAATGCATTGATAATAATGGGTGACTTGAATGGTTGTCGGAAGGCATGGGCTTGGTGACAGGAATGGGCCTGGAGATAGAATTATTGAATTTTGTAAAATCAATGACTTATTCATTACAAATACATTTTATAAGAGATTTTTATAAGATTTTTCACTTAGTAGAGAACAATTATCAATAAAAGATTACAAATATTAGCACTTTAGAGTCCCTGAATGACATAAACAGTAACATACAACAGTAAAAGGTTGAGGTTTTGAGTTCACTCAAAAACACCTTTGAAAAGAAGAAAGGCCTGGACTCTGACTTTCAAGAAATCAGCCATTGAAAACTCTATGGAACACACTTCTTCTCTGATACATGAGTTTTTCATAAGTTTTGTCTCCCAGACCCTCTGGTGGCTTAATGGCAATGACAGCTCAAAGACAAGCAGTTCAAATCCACCTGGATCTCTGTGGGAGGAAGATGGGCATTCTCCTGATGGGTGAGATACTGCCGCACAAAACCTGCTAGAGCGTCAGCATTGAATTGGTTCCAACTCTATGGTAGTAACAATAACAAAAATAAAATAGTTTGTGTCCTTGTTTTGGTTTTGGCGATCCCTTACCAGATACTATTACAACCAGGAGATGGATGCACCAGAAAGTTAAAAACAAACCAACCAAGCAGCTACTCTGTTGTAGATTCCCATTCAGAGCGACTTCCAAGACTGCAAATCTCAACAAAAAAATGGTTTAGGCTTTTTGCAAAGCAAATAGTGTGTTGGAATTCCTGGGACTCCCTAATGGAGATAAGTTCATTGTCATTGAATCAATTCTGGCTCATAATGACCCTCTCTCATGGTTTGAGCTTGTAAATCCTGATGGGAGGAGGCTGCCCATCTTTCTCCCTGAGGGCTACTGGGGGATTTGAACCACCAGAGAGGTGTAGCCTTTGAGTTAACTGAGCAACTTACTGAAAAGCTTTACCACAAGAGCTTCTTTAGTGAGACAAAGCAGCAAACACCAACATCTACATCCATGAACCTCAGATTCACTTGTTTCAACTTTAAGTAATCATCATCCTGAATTCTGATTGGTCATGATTTCTAGGAAAATCTAAAGGAATGGAAAGGAACAGCTACCATTGGTCTGAGGCTTTCCTGATGCTTCTTGTGTTCTCTCTGAGACATCAGTCTCATTATAGTCTCAACCACTTATTATTTTTTAAAAATAAAATTTTATTTTAATTGTGATTTAATGAATGTTTACAAAGAAGTTAGATTTTCATTCATTCATTTTTGTACTTTTAAGCAATATAAACAATCTGAGGAACAGTTAACTACTTCGTGAAAGAAACTAAATACACAAGTAACTATAATAATATACTTTTAATAGAAAATCATGGTCAAACAAACAAACAAGAGTATACTGTAAATATATGATTTAATTAGGGGAACTAAAACAGAACAAAATAGAAGCAAAACCACTCCAAGCCAAATCCCATATTTTTCATACATATGTATATCTGAAGGTGAAGAGGGCATGGTTCATTATTCTGTGGTGAGGGGACCAAGCAGGCATTTGAGGAAAAACTGCTGAAGAATGTCAAAGAAAAATAGGCTGTGAGGAAAATAAAAGACTATTAATTAGGTATTAAGGTCTAAATGGCATCAATGCTGACAGAATCCTGTCAGAGAAAGGTAGTCTTGACAGCGTGGAGAGATGTGACAGACTCCAGGACACTTTGGTCTTTAGCGAAATTGCTGCTTAGAAGAGGCTTTATCATTTTATTGGGTGTTTGACTGACTCTTATTTCTATTATTATTTCTTCATAACCAGATCATATATTTATTCATTCATGTATTATGTATGTTCTAATCTTTATGTCTAAATTTATGTTAGAGAGTGCAAATAGTTAGAATTCATAGTCATATTTTATATAAAAATAGTCCATCAATGGTTTGTGTTTGCGGAAAAACAATAAATGTTATCTTTTTTAATTCTAACTCCTAAAATTCTAAGCCATTCAATGCCATTCTACCAACGCTACTAATATGGGATTACCACTGTATCATGTGACTGCTAAGAAGACTGTGAATAGCATCCCAGCAGGTCAGAGTACCTAATACACAAGGAAAGCACAGGCTTACTCATGATAATTTACTAACCTGGAGTAAACCATTTCCACAGTTTTCACTAAAGGTTCTGCTGCTTTCCGTGTATGACAGGCATCTGTCTATCTCCCACCACACAGCACCTTCCTACAAAATCAAAGCCTCTTTTCAAATTTAAAATTCCTGTCAGGGTTAAAGGCCTCAGTAAACAACATAAGCATGGGCTTATGTATGCTTACTTATTAATCTGTAATGAGCAGTTTCACATGTTTTCATCACAGTAGATAAGAGAAATCCATGTAAAACTATTCCCTACAGATTACTTAGGTAAGGACAAGTACACCTGAGGTGGTGGTGGTGGTGGTGGTTGTTATGTGCTGTCGAGTCTCCTGCAACTCATAGCAACCCTATCTATATACAACAGCCCTAAACCTACTCATAGCAACCCTATCTATATACAACAGCCCTAAAACTTGCTCTATCTTGTGCCATTCTTGTTATCTCTGACACCCCGATCCCTACTACCCTAGTCATTGAATCAACCCATCTCATCGAAGGTCTTCCTCTCCTGTGTTGTTCCTCCACCCTCCCAAGCATGATGTCCCTCTCTAAGGACTGGTCCTTCCTTGCAACCATGTCCAAGTAAGTCACAAAGAGCTTCAGAATCCTTGCCTCTGTGGAGCACCCTGATTTAACCCTCTCCAGGAAAAACCTGTTTGTTCTCTTAGCAGTCCATGGTACATTCAATACTCTTCTCCGACACCACAGTTCAAAGGTGTCACTTCTCCTTACCTTCCTTATTAAATTATCTGTCCCTGACCTTAGCGATCTCTACAAAAATGTCCTACAGTTAGCTCACATACTTTGGACATGTTGTCTGGAGCGGCCAGTCTTTGCAAAATAACACCATATTGGGAAAGGTCAGTAGAAGTGAGGAAGACAGTGAGAGGGATTGGTGCAGTGACTGCTGAAAAGGCCTGAGCGTGGCAGAGATTTCCAGGGCGGCACACGATAGGGCCACATTTTGATTTGTTGTTTACAGAGTTGCTATGAGTCATAGTTGACTTGATGACACCTAGCAACAGGAACAATGAGGATGTAACTACAACATCTAACAACAATGACAATCTGATGGCATGTGATGGCATTTACAAAAATTAAAAAGTGTTTTGGAATGGAAGGTGGATGTGGTTAATGTAAGGTCCTTGACTGAAACAATCCAGGATGTGAATATGCAACTCCAGAGGTACGACGGAAACTCTGGGCACTTGACCTGGAAAATAAAGCTCTGATCTTACCACGTTCCTGTGAGGACTGATCCCACCGCAGACTGTGCTCCTGCAGAAGATTCCTTGACTTTCATAGGTGCTTGATTATTGTTACCATTCAGAAACCACATGAGTGATCTGTCTGGGGGAACCTAAAACCATATTTTAGAAAAAAATACTACTTTCTGGGTTCCCCAAATGACTTAATTTTTAATTAGGAGAAGAAAGCAGGTAAGCATACTATGACTTATGTTTTCATCTGAAAAGCAGAGATTCATCTTGTACAATGCTCATGACGAGCATAATGTACCTTTGTTTAGAATATGGATGACAATGATATTATAAAATCATATGTATAATAATATCAAGTTTGGGGATTGAGGGCAAAGAGAACTCTCCTACGTTGCTGGCTACAATGCAAATGGTTATAACCACTTTAGAAAAATTTTTCCATGTCTAACAGAGACAAACACATTTATTCTATGATCAAAAATTCTTCTACTAGAGAACTGAATAAAAGTGTCCATAAAAACATTCATGCAATGATGTTCACAGCAGTACCGCTCATAGTAGTCCCAAACACAAACAACACAGATGTCCACCACCAAGATATAATGCAGATAGAAGGTAGGATAGCTATATCATGAAATATTATCTACTAGCAGAACTGAACAAGATATCTACTTTCATAAAAGCACGGATGAGTTTGAAAAGTAATGTTGCTGTTGTTATGTGCCACTGAATCACTTGCGACTCATAGTGACCCTATGCACAGCAGCTCTAAATTTTGCTCTATCTTGAGCCAACCTTATTAACTCTGACACACGTAGCCCTAGTACCTCAGTCACTGAGACTATCCATCCCTCAAGGGTCTTATTCTCTTGCACTGTCCCTCCATCCTTCTAAGCATAATGTTCCTGTCCAAAGATTGATCCCTCCTTGCAACATGCCCTAAGTATGTCAGACAAAGCTTCATAATACTTGCCTCCAAAGAACAGCCTGGTTTACCCTTTACCCTCTCTAGGATGAACCTATTTGTTTTCCTAGAAGTCTGTCATATATATATATATATATATATTCAATTCTCTTCTCCAGCAACACAGATCAAAGACATCAATTCTCCTTCTATCATCTCTAGTCATTGTCCAGCTTTCTGATGCACAGCAAGTAATTGCAAAGACCATGCCCTGGATCAGGTGCACCTTAGTCTACAAGCTGACATTGCTTCTCTTACGTACTTTGGAGAGGCCCCAGACAGAGGATTTTCCCTATTTGTCTTTTGATTTCCTGGCTTCTGGTACCAAGAGTATTGATTGTAGAGCTGAACAAACTGAAGCTATTAACAATCTCAATCTCTTCACCATCTATCATTATGCTGCCCGTTGGCCCAGTGGTGAGAATCTTTATTTTCTTTATGTTGAGCTTCAATCCATTCTGAAGGCTTCAGTCCTTGACCTTCTGAAGCAAGCTCTTCAGGTTCTCCTCAGTTTCAGCAAGAAAGGTTGTGTCATCTGCATAACACAGGTTATTGACGAGTCTTCCTCCAATCTTGGTGCCACGTTTCTCCTCATAGAGTCCAGCCTCCTGGATAATCTGTTCTGCATATAGATTGAAAAGTTATAGAGATAGGACACATCCCTGGCATACACTCTTCCCAATTTTGAACCATGCAGTGATTCCTTGCTCTGTTCTGACAACAGCGTTCAGGTCCGGACACATTCTGCCCTTAACTCCTGTAAGCTCAGAATCAAAAAAAGAATCCAAATAAAAAAATAAAAGCTCAGAATCACTGCTAAATGAGTCATTAAAATTAACATTTCTTATTTAAAAAATCCATTCATACATACTAACAGATGCAGGGGAAGATGGGTTAGATATATCTCAATTTCCTTCCAAAGTGTCCATAGAAAAACTCTTTACAGTTACTTTGTGACTAGAACATATAGCTTTGCTGTGTATCTCCAATGTGAAAGAAAATAAGGCCTAATTGTATTTCTAGGTTGGGTTCCTTTTGGTTTTTTTTTTTTCGGTCCTTTCTCTCTGTGATTTTCACTATGAATATAATAACAGTGAGATAAGACCATAGACATAGGATTAATGCATTGTCTTTCTATTCTCAATACCAAACCAACACCACCTTTTTTATTCCAGTAGATGCAACAAGACAATTAACTACAGAGTCAAGACTCCAGGGTTAGTCTGTATCTGGGAAGGACAACTCGGAACTGTGTTTTCTAGTGTGTTAGGAGCTTTGGTGACTCAGTGGTAGGGAGCTGTGCTGTCAACCAGAAGGCACATGGTTCAAATCTACCAGCTGCTCTGTGAGAAAGATGTGCAATCCCTGCTATGTGATAAACTTCCTTTTGAAAGCCCACTGCAGTCAGATCTGATTTGACGGTACCCAATAACATCAATAGTTCTCAATGATTTCCCTGTCTAGCAGCACTGGCATTGCCTAGAATCTGGAGAGGGGCTCTAGGAGTTTTGATCTTTGGTGTTATCTACTTGGCACCTATTCATAGCAATCTTGGGAGGTGTTGCGTGCTGTTGAGTCAACTATAACTCATAGTGACCTTATGAACAGCACAACTGAAACTGACCCCACCTTGTAATATCCACACATCTCTGATATACTTGAATCAATTGTTGCAGTCACTATGTCAGTCCATCTTGTTGGGGTCTTCTTCACCTATACGGATCCTCCACCTTTCCAAGCATAGCATCTTCTCCAAGAACTGAACCATCATAACAACATGCCCAAAGCATAGGAAATAAAGCTTCACTATCCTTGCTTCCCAGGTCGCATTTTCTCTGAAATAGACTTGTTTGCTCTTTTTATAGTCCAAAGGACATTCGGTACTCTTCTCCAACACAACTCGAAGGCATCAATTCATGTTTTGTCATCCTTAGTTGTTGTCCAACTTTCAGATATGCAGCAAGTGATTGAAAAGACCATGGCTTGGAACAGGCACACATCCTAATCTTTAAATTGATGTCCTTTGTCTTCAGCACTTTAGAGAAGTCCCTAACAGATTTTCCCGAGGCAATAACGTGTTTTGGTTTCTTGACTATTAGAACCAATAGTGTGGATTTAGGTCCAAGTGAAATGATACCATTGACATTTCAATCTTTTCTTCACTTATGCCTATCATCCCAGTCATGAAGATTTTCACTTTCTTGATGTTGAGACAGAATCCATATTGAAGATTGTGGTCTCTGATATTCTGTAGCAAGTCCTTCAGGCCCTCCTCAAAAGCAAAGTTGTGTCACCTGCATAGCACAGGTTTCTGTTGAGTCTTTACTCCACATTCTTCTTTATTAAGTCCAGCTTCTCAAATTATTTGTTCAGAATACAGTTTGAATAGGTATGGAGAAAGGATGCAACCCTAACATACCTCTCTTGATTTTAAAACCTGCTGTGACCTCTTGTTCTGTTTATATAACTGCCTCTTGGTCTAGGTTTAGATTTTGCGTGTGCACATCAAGTGATCTAGAATTTCTATTCTTTTCAATAATTTATGTTTTAACAAGACTAGTAAGAAGCTGTGCTGCAATCTCAAAGGCACACAGTTCAAACCTACCAGATGCTCTCCTAGAGAAAGATGGCAATCTCTTCTGTGCCTTAACTGCCACTGAAAACCCAATAGAGGGTCAACCATAAGTGAGTTCAGACTTGACAGTATCTAAAAACAACATTAAAGTTTGGGAATCTCATGAGTCTTAACTTTGAATGTCATTATCATTCATGGGAGTACTGGTCTATAGAAAAGTTGTTGGTATGTAGAAAACAGGGGAGCACAGATGAAAATTTCATATTTATTTCTGAAGAATGACAAGTACAGATAAATTAATAGAAATAGAAAAATAGATGAATATCATATTGCTATCTATATGTTTTCTCAAAGACAATTTTCAAAGAGAATCTAATACAAATAATCTAATAATTTTCAACTAGAATCTATTCTAAATGTTTAGTTTTCTGTATTAATCAAAATAAACAATGTAAAAATTTGTTTTACAATTTTTAAAAGTATTTCTCCATTTTAAATATACATCATAGAAGGCTTTGTTTTTAATCCTCAGAATTACTTCTTTTACTTTCATTTTAAAGAAGATATTTCTACTTATTTATCCCATTAGCATAATCAGAAATGAAATATTATCTACTGTTATTATTTAGGCAAGATATATGAGCTTACTCCTTTGCCCTTCTTACATCGCTTCCCCCTTTTCCTATCTTGCAATTCATTTGGACTGCAATTTATTTCACCAATAGTTACTTCGTGGTATAGTAAAATTACTATTTTCCCCCTTAGGGATCTTTCTTTCATAGGTACAGAATTTGAATTTCAGTATAGTTGCTCAAATTTAAATTCACTATTATCTTATTTCAATTCTTAATGCCTGTCTCTGTGCCCTCATACAAAACTTTTCCGATTTTAGTTTTCCATGTTGATCTATCTCCTGTGACTAGAATTTGTTTTTTTGTTGAGCTTTTTGGAGGAAAAGAGAGGGGAGTGGGAAATATGTATGCATTAAATGCTTCTAGATACTTTCTATATCTAAGCATATCCGTTGTTTTAACATGACAATGAAAAATATTTCTGAGTTCATTTTTCATTCTACCTTTGCAACATGCAGTATTGTTATTGCTATTGTTAGATGTCTCTGAATCTCTTGTTATTTTCCTACAGGATTTTTTTAAAGTTGTAATTAGAATGAAGTTTACAAAGTAATTGGCTTTTCATTCACTCACTTATATTTATAGATTTATTTCCCTCCTTCTCCCTTCATTCCTAATGTATGTCTTGTATGAGCTTTTCAGTTGCATTACTCAAAATGTCTTATTGTATGTTCTTTTCAGAATTACTGTCCCTTCACTTATTCTAATGCTTTCTTCCTTATCTGTCCATTCTCTTCCTGTTCTCTCTGCCTTACACTGTAAGAGTTCTAGGCTGTGATCTTTATGGGAGCAGATTGTAAGGTTTTACTCCCATGAAAACCACCAGGTTCAAATAGACAGCCTTGTGTTTCACAGTGAACACTTACCCACCATGCCACCAGCACTCATTTATAAAGCAGGGGCAATTTCTAATGAAATTATTTCTCTATTACTAAATTTATACTGTCCACTTCCACTCCAAAAATGAAGGACAAGAATACTACTTTGAGATACATGTAGTTAAGTGTCACACGAGTTTTCATTAAAAATTTCAATTGTTTCAACTAGAAAAAATTAAAAAAAAATCTTATTGCCATTGAGTAAGAATCAATTCATAGCTGACTGTCCATTGGGTTTTCAATTACGTATATTACATGAAATAAGATTGCCCATCTTTCTCCCATAATCTGGTAGATTCAAGCCACTAGAGACATGCTGCCTTTTCAGATTAGTAGCTCAACTCCCCAGGGATAATGCCAGCAGAGGAAAAGAGATGGACATATGGCTTAGAAAGATGCAAGAGGTCACTACCTGTCTATGTAGAAACAGGAAAGATTCAGGAGAAAGGGAATTCAGGAGGAAAGGAAATCAGAAGAGAAGCAGGTCTTCTCCATGGATTGACTTATCTAGCTGATCTTACATCCATCCATACAGCCAATTATAGTGTTAATGTATAGCTTTAACCAATTTCACCTTTCTAGTCAAGCTTGCTCTGCTATTCCAGTATGTTTCACTTCTGAGACTTGATTGTGAAGCACACTCTCGCTTTGAACAGCTTTCCTCTTTATCTCTGCCAGTGATCCCTCATACCATATTCCGTAAACCATTGGTTATCTTCAGGACTCACATAAAAGAACTGAATCTTGTCTGGCTACTCTTGAGAATCTTCCAAAGTACAAATCAGAGAAATAGTTTTTCTGCATAGACATCAGGGCATGATGTGTTTAGAAAGGATGGTTGTATTTTACCTTAACTGGTCATTTTTACCCATCTATTTTGATTTTCAGCACTGATTCCCATATGAGTCTCTCTCTAATCTAGTACGCCAGACCTTCTTGATGTAGTCAAGAAATAGGAAATGAATTTACATAATCCTTTTGTCTTTCATAAAGCCTTGCCTTCAATATTATCCGTTTATAGAGGAAATTAAAAAGGTCATCTTTGTGGGGGGAGGGAACTGATTCACTCACCTCTTTCCCGTAAGATGTGGTTGGGTCACCCACCCACTAATTCCTAGCTCTATTAATCTTGAAACCAGGTCTTGGGAAATTAAAATCCATTTGTTAAGTATTAGCAAGTATTACTTCACTATATTAATTTTAAGACATGTTGGTATATTGGAAAATGAACCAATGTCAAAAGACATGAATGTTAGCTCAACTCAGAGAGTGACTTTCTGTGTGACCTTGAGTAATTCACTTCATTTCACCCAGGTGCAGGTTCTTCATCTGTAAAATGAGGGTGTTGGCCTAGGTGAACTTTGGGGGACCTTCTAGCTCCAGCAATCTAGACCTTAAATAAGACTAAAGGCAAAGGCAATATCATGATCTATTGGTAAGTCAGGTTTTAAAAATGTTTTCACTAATCTTGGCTTTATGTTATTCAAGGTCACTGGACAAAGAACACACTGTGCATAAAGGGGCTTGCAGACTTTGATTTTTTTCGGCTGTTCCAAAAAGAGAGATATGCATGTCTAAGGAAACATATGGCTGGGATTTTTCAGTGAAAAAAAAATTATAAACTAGCCTTTATATATGCCTACTCATTAATGAACACTGATTAAATTAATCAAAGATGTCTGTGAAGGGAGGAAAAAAAGAAAAGGGAAAACGTTTGAAGGGAACTTTCTATTAGTCTCAGAATTTCTCCCTTCATTACCACAGAGTAGAAACCAATTATTTCATTTTTAATTTTAATTGAAAGGCACCTCAGGACCTGGCCATGGCTCTAGCTTGAGAGGCTGGCATCTGTATAGACAATAATTTTACTTTACCTCTCCACATACCCACCACTTGCCTGTCAGTTGGCATGTTGCTGTCATAGTAGAAGCTATGTGCTTCAAATACCAGTAGGGTTACCATTGATGGAGAGATCTTAACTGAGCTTCCGTACCAAGACAGGCAAGGAAGAAAGGCTTAGATATGAAAATCAGTCAAAAAAACCTTTTGTGACACAAAAGATCATCAGGCACTAAACTTCTGCAAGAGGAGTCTCCTTAGTTTAGAAAGAAACTGGCAACAGTGAACCCAAGACATTTTAGTGATTTCAAAGGTGATGCAAGGCCCAGGAACAGTTTGTTCTATTGCATGTGAGTTAAAGCCTATTCAACAATCACAACAGAAAGAAATCTGTGTTATTGTTATGTACCATCGAGTTGCTTGTGACTCATAGCGACCCTATGTACAAGAACTCCATACTCCGTTCTAGTCTGTGCCAACCTAGCCATCTCAAACACACTCATTCCCCCCACTCCACTCACACAATCGATCCATCTCATCAAAGGTCTTCCTCACCTGTGCCGCCCATCCACTCTGCCAAACGTGCTTTCCCTCTCCAAGGACCAGTCCCTCCTTGCAACATGCCCAAAGTATGTCAGACAAAGCTTCAGAATCTTTGACTCCGAGGAGCATTCCGGCTTCACCTTCTCCAGGACAAACTTGTTTGTTCTCCTAGTAGTCCATGATATATTCAACACTCTTTTCCAGCACCACAGCTCAAAGGCATCAATTCTCTTTATATCATCTCTATTCACTGTTCAACTCTCTGATGCACAGCACTTAATTGTGAAGACTATAGCCTGGATCAGGCACACCTTAGTCTCCAGCCTGACGTCGTTGCTCTTGAGAGGTCCCTCACAGCTCACTTTCCCAGTGTAATTCATCTCTTGATTTCCTAGCTGCTGTTACCAAGAGTGTTGACTGTGGAGCCAAGTAAACTAAAACTGTTAACTATCTCAATCTCTTCACCATCCATACTGATGCTGCCAATTGGCTCAGTGGTGAGAATCTTTGTTTTCTTGATGTTGAGCTTCAATCCATATAGAAGGCTGCAATCCTTGACCTTCTGCAGCAAGCACTTCAGATCCTCCTCAGTTTCAGCAAGCAGGGTTGTATCATCTACATAACGCAGGTTGTTGATGACTCTTCCACCAATCCTGATGCCACATTCCTCCTCATACAGCCCAGCGTCTTGGATGATCTGTTCTGCATACAGATGGAAAAGGTATGGAGACAGACTACATCCTTGACGGACCCCCTTCTTGATATTGAACCATGTAGTGTCTCCTTGCTCTGTTCTGATGACTGCTTCTTGGTCCAAGTATAAGTTTCACATTAGCACAATCAAATGTTCTGGGATTCCAATTCTTCTCAGAGTCAGCCACTGCTTGCTGTGATCTAAACAGTCAAAAGCCTTTGCATAGTCAATGAAGCCCAGATAGACATTCCTCTGAACAGGTTTGAGGCCTTGAGCACCAATGAGTGTAGACCAAATGATCTCTGTGAGGATATCAAGAAAATCATCCATGAAGAATGCAAAAGATCATTACAAAGGCTAAAAAAAGAAGAAAAGACCAAGAAGGATGTCAGATGAGACTCTGAATATTACATCAGAGCACCGAGAAGCCAAAGCTAAAGGGAGAAACCAAGAAATCAAAGAGCTAAACAGAAAATTTCACAAGGCAGCTCGGGACAACAAAGCAAGATAATCTAATGAAATGTGCAGAGATTTTTTGGAGTCAGAAAATCAAAAAGGGCCGAACTCGCTCAGAGTTTCTTAAGCTGAAGGAACTGAAAAACAAATTGAAGGCACGGGTGGCAATACTTAAGGACACCTTGGGGTAGAATGTTAAATGATCCAAGAAGTATCAAGAGAAGATGGAAGGAATACACAGAGTCACTGTATCAGAAGGAATTGGCTGACACAGAAGAATTTCATGAAATGACATATGAGCAAGAGCCTATGGTGATGAAGGAGGAAGTTCAAATTGCTCTGAAGGAATTGGCAAAAAACAAGGCCCCAGGAGCTGATGGCATACCAATTGACATATTTCAACAAACAGACACTGGCCTGGATGTACTCACTAAGTTGTGCCAAGAAATCTGGAGGACAGCCAGCTGACCAACTGACTGGAAAAGATCAATATGTGTCCCCATTCCAAAGAAAGGTGACCCAATAGAGTGCTGCAATTATCGAACAATATCATTAATATCACATGTAAGCAAGATTCTGCAGAAAATTATTCAAAAACATTTGGAGCAATATGTCAACAGAGAACTGCTAGATGTGCAGGCTGGATTTAGAAGAGGTCGTGGTACTAGGGATATTATAGCTAATGTTAGATGGATCTTGGCAGAAAGCAAAGAATACCAGAAGAATGTCTATCTGTGCTTCATTGACTATGCAAACAAACTGTGTTAAAGAAATAAAATTATAACACAGAAATTAGTATATTCTAGAAAAACTCTAATAAAAATTACTGCTAGTTACACAACTTTAATTATTTTACTTTTAAATATAAGTGTGAGTTTTGAATTTTTTTCACCTCATACAATCACACATGTTTATATATTGCTTTTGCACCAGTATTTTAGTCCACTAGAAACTTCTGTGTGTGTCTACACCAAATAGTTTACTATAAAAATGATTTCGGATTAGAAATCATGAAGACAGTGGGTAAGGCGTTCAGCTGTTATCCCAAAGTTCACGAGCTTCCCCACAGGAGAAAGTTGAACAGTCTGCCCCCAACAAGATTTACAGATGTAGAAACCTGATGTAGGATTGTGATGAGTCAAAACAGCCCACTCTGCAGCACTGAGCTTGTGTGGTTTTGTTTTGGTTTTGACGACAATAAGTTTTGTTTGAAGAATGTCCTTTTCCTCCCAAAAGCCTCATATTTAGCAGTGCCCAATTTTCTGACACAAACATATGTTTTGGAGAAAGTATAGCCAGTGTTCCTAGAAGGCAAAGATGACAAAGCTTTGTTTCAATACTTTGGATATGTGGTGGTGGTTGTTATTGTTGTTTTGTGCCATGGAGGTGCTTGTGACTCATAGCGACCCTATGTACAACAGCCCTAAACTCTGTTCTGTCCTGCGCCAATCTCATTGTCCCCGACACACTCATCCCGATAACCCAGTCACCAAATCAATCCATATCCTAGAGGGCCTTCCCCTCCTGTGCCTGCCCTCCACCCTCCCAAGCATGATGTCCTTCTCCAAAGACCAGTCCCTCCTTACAACATGACCAAAGGATGTCAGACAAAACCTCAGAATCATTGCCTCCAAGGAGCAGCCCGGTTTAACCCTCTCCAGGATGAATCTGTTTGTTTTCTTAGCAGTCCATGGCACCCTCAGCACTCTTCTCCAACACCAAAGCTCAAAAGCATCAATTCTCCTTCTATCCTTCCTGGTCATTGTCCAGCTCTCTGACGCATAACAAGTGATTGCAAAGACCATGGCTTGTACCAGACACACCTTAGTCTCCAGAGACACACCATTGCTCTTGAGTACTTTAGAGAGGTTCCTAACAGCAATCTTTCCCATGGCAATATGTCTTTTAATTTCCTTGCTGCTGGTGCCAACAGTTTTGATTGTGGAGCCAAGCAAACTGAAGCTGTGAACAATCTCAATCTCTTCACCATCCATCCTGATGCTGTCAATGGTCCAGTGGTGAGAATCTTTGTCTTCTTGATATTGAGCCTCAATCCATATTGATGGCTGCAGTCCCTGACCCTCAGCAGCAAGTGCTTCAGGTTTTCTCCCCCTATATTGAATCAATCACTAAAATCTGGAGAACTATCTAGAAGAGGAGGTTATAGCTATTGTTTGTGGTTTGTTTGTTTTTTTAATCAGAGGTTAATCCTGGTGTACATTTAAAACAACAGAAGCAGCACCAGGAATTTTTGTCATAAGAGGGATGGGATGTATTCCTCCAGAGAGGCACGATTACCTCGGGTGTGTTTACTTGGAATACTGTGAACAGGACCAAGGTACTGGGTTTCCAGGTCTCCGTTAAGAAAAGGCAAAAAGAAGACCAACCGCACTGCAGTCTGCTTTGTGTCAAGAGGCTTTTGAAGAACTTCGAAAGAGAAAAACAAGAAAGGCAATGACTAATAGCTGGTTGTCTGGCTGGCTGGGGTCCGACATGCTCCTCTTGGGCAGTTGCAGACAGACACTACGTGCAATCCCGCCTCCGCAGAGAAGGTCACGTGAGGAGAGCCAGCTGTGAGCAGCAGGGCCCTTCTACTGGCAGGCACTCGCAGCCAGGTTCTCAGAGAGCAGGTTGTGGAGGGCTGAGGGCGGGATTAAGGACAAGCATGGATTCACCTCAAGCCTCAGAACATAGCTCTGAGTCTGTCATCACCCAGAGCCTGGCATACTGCTGAGAGGGTTGGTGGGTGATAGGGAGCCCAGACGGAACTTCACTGATGTGAACCGGGACTCTCTTCGCCAGCCTGTACCCATATTAAGAGCCCTTTATCTTGTCTTCCTGGCAAAGGGAATATCAGTGTACACAGCAGCTTTAGGACTCCGGCTATAGGAGTTCTGGAAAGTTAGTTGGATTCCTGGTTGTGAGGGCCAATTCCGTGGTCATCGTACAAACAGACTGACGGTGCAAGGATATTGTTATTGTTGTTAGGTGCCATGGAGTTGAGTATGAGTCATAGCAGCCCTGTGAACAGCCAGCTTGAACCTTGTCCTATCCTGTGCCATCTTCTCCATCTCTGAGACACTGGAACCCACTACTGACATCAGTCTCAAACCATCTTGTTGGGGTCTTCCTCTCTTTCACTGACTCTTCATATTTCCGAGGATTATGTCCCTTTCCAAGGAATCACCTCAGCTAGCTCATGTCCAAAGTATGAAAGATGAAGCTTTGTCATAATTGCATGCAAGAAGGACTCTGGCTGCACCCTTTCCAGGACATATCTGTTTATTTATTTGGCAGTCCATGGGATATTCAGCTCTCTTCTCCAGCACCACAAGTCAAAGGCATCAATTCTTCTTCTGTCATTCTTGTTCATTGTCCAGCTTTCTGATAAGTAGTAGGTAATTGATAAGATAATGGTGTGGATCAGGCACTACTTAGTCCTCAAACTGCATAGTAGATGCTTATAAATCCAAGTCCAAAATCAAAAGCACCTTAGTCCTCAAATTGCAGATGCTGATAACGTCAAATCCAAGGCAATCAGAAGACAGACACCCTAAAGCAGTTCCCATTTCATCTCAGGGTGGAACTTTCACCCCTGAGCCTCCTCAGATAATGAAATCACTCTGTTTACCATATACCAAAGAACTGCTTGAGGTAGTCATAGACTTGAACAGATGAAGTAAGACCTAGAACAAATGTGACTACCCTCAAGTCTCAGCACTAAATAATGAATATTCCATTTCTTTTTTCAATCGTTTCACCTGCGTATGAAAGTCAGACAATAAATAGGGGAAACTGAAGAAGCCTTGGTGCCTGTGGAGAGGAAAGAGTACTGACTCTTCCACGATAATAAAAAGAATAAACAAATCTGTCTTGGAGAAAATGCAATCTTCTTGCTGTTTAGAGGCAAGGATGGTTAAAGTTCATCTCATACACTTGGGGCATATCTTTAGGAATTCTTAGGAAAAGACTACATCCTGGAGAAAGTAAAGGATTAGGGAAAAACAGAAAGATGGATTGACGTAGTAACTGCAATAATGGATTTGAGCACGGCATCAATCTTAAGGGTGGTGCAGCACAGGGCAAGGTTTCAATCTACTGTTCAGAGGAATGTTATTATATGTAGTGGACTGTTGTTTTTGTTATTAAGTGCCGTCGAGTCACCTGTGACTCATAGCAATCCTGTGTATAACAGCTCTGAAGCCTGCCCTGTCCTGCGCCAGTCTCACTGACTCAAACACACCTACTCCCATTGCCCAGTGACTGCATCAATCCATCTCATCCAGGATCTTCTTCTCCTGTGCTGTCCCTCCATCCTTTCAAGCACAATGTCCTTCTTCAAGATTCGGTCCCTGCTGGCCATATGCCCAAAGTGTGTGAGACAGAGCTTCAAAATTCTAGCCTCCAAGGAAAAGCTTGTTTTCAACCTGTCAAAGACAGAACTATTTGGGTTTTTGGCAGTCCATGGTGTGTCAAGACTCTTCTCCAGCACAACTCAAAGGCACCAATTCTTCTGTCATCCTTAGTCATTGTCCAGCTCTCTGATGCATAGCAAGTAATTGCAAAACCATGGCCTGGATCAGGCACACCTTAGTCTCTAGACTGATATCATTGCTTCTCAGTATTCTGCAGAGGTCCCTAACAGCAGATTTTCCCAGTGAAAATTGTCTTTTGATTTCCTGACTACTGGTGCCAAGAGTGTTGATTGTGGAGCGGAGCAACCTGTAAGTGTTAACAACCTCAATCTCTTCTCTGTTGATCATGGTGGTACAAATTCGCCCAGTGGTGAGAATCTTAGTCTTCTGATGTTGAGCTTCAATCCATACAGAAGATTGCAATTCTTGACCTTTTACAGCAAGCAGAAGTGGACTTCTGCTACTTGTAGACTAGACAGCACCAAACAATATCTGGATCAAAACCTGCAAGTTGGTAAATTGAACCTTAACAGGAACACTGTGCAAGAACTGTATAGATCCTGATAATAGGAAGGGCTTCAGGTCTTATTTTGTGCCGCCGGATGGCACCATGAAACCCTGGTGGCTCCGTTAAATGCTCAGTAACAAACCAAAATTTCAATGGTTTATTAATTAATGGAATGAGCCATTCCTCAGGTGAAAAATTTGACAAGAATCTTCATTAAGGATTTACAGTCTTAGAAATTTTATGAGATAGTCAAGCTTTGTCCTAGAGGGTAGATATGAATCAGAATTGGCTTAATAGCAATGGATTTGGGTTTGGTTTTATGACATCATTTTCTTACCAACCTATGTAACTCCAGTTTCCCTGGTTCTACAAAGCAACACTGGAACTCACAAAATTTGAAGCTTAAATATTTATAAAATTTACTCAACATCAGAGACAAGGTTGCCTCAACCACAGATGTGGACCTCTTCTACTAGTTAGTATATTTGAGTGGAAAGAAATATCACCGCTTTCTAGATGGCTTCTTAACTCCATATTCCTAAAGGTACTTTCAGCTAGGCGAGGTCTGAACATCCTGTCTCCCGTAGCAATGATTTTCCTAACTTGTGTTTCTATTGTTCTTGGATTAATACTGGCTACATTGGAACAAGCAAATGGTTAACCAATTAGTTTGAATCCTTTACAGTCAGAATTTGTGCTGTGTCTTGATACGCCTTTCTTAATCTTCCCTTTGAAACATGTTTTCTCATTTAGGCCAGAAGTAAATAGCACAAGTAACTGGGTGGCTTTCTCCCCCCTTCTGCTTTTCTTTCTACTTGAAAAATAATGCTGAAGGAATTGTTTTGCAGTTGAAAATTAATGTAACCTATTATGTCCAGGAAATTTCTTCAATATATTACTTGCCAAGCCCCTCGGCCGTTGTGAAGAAAATAATTTTAATTTATCTCATTTTTCACCACTGAGTCAATGATTGTTTAACCTAAAATGCCATTGTGACTAAGTGCTCAAGCCCCTTGGTCGTTGGCTATTTCATGGGACTCAGCTATTATATCCGCATGCTTGGGCCTTGGAAGCAATGCACCACAATTGTCATACTAAAAGGGCCACTGTCAACTTGCTTTTGTTTTTATTGTTTTTAATTTCTGCTTTTCTATTTTCCCTGCTATTTATATTGTCCTCCTTAAAGGTTCAAAAATAACATCTCTTTCCTTAGCGTCTTGGTTATTTTCCATCAGTGAGCACTTCCTCCCAGGTTCCAGCACTTTTCCTGGGGCACTGAGCAGTGTGGTCAGCTTGTTTTAATTTAGCTGTTTGGGCTACGTTCTTCCTTGTGATTTCTACGCAGTCTCATTTATTCAGGCTGGCCAGCATTCCTAGTAAATTTGTCTAGAACCATGGCTTTCATTAAAAATAAGCCCTGTGAGTCACGGGCAGGTGTGGTTAGTAGATTGCATGGCAAATAAAGACCATCGTCATTTTCAAATCCCCTTAAGGTGATACATCCCATCTTTTCCATATTTACCTTCCTAGAGAAGAACATGGAAGCTTGGTAGGAGTAGCCCATAGGGAGTCACATGGCTAATTAGAAGACCACAGCTCTCTGTGGATTCATTTGATTCCAACAGATTCCACTCCTTGGGAGAAAGATGGGCCTTCTCCATTGTGTTATTCACAACCTTGTAAACCCACTAGAAGGTCAGCTATGAGAAGGTCCTGACTCCACTGCAATGAATTGACTGAGAGAAAAAGCAAATATGCTACCCTTTGATATTTTCTATCAAGAATTGTGTTTCATCATTGCTTTTCATGTCCATGTTGGAACAACTGTGCTCCACCTCAGACTGAGAGACCTTCTATATGCCTGTGCCTCCTGAAATGTGTACAACTAGGGAACAGGAATAAGGAGGTATCGGGTGGGGGGGAAGCCAGCTACATGAAGAAGTTTCTCTCAGCTGGCTACTTACTGCTCCAGGCAATTGGTTTTTTGATTCAGTGAAGATAAGTCTTAGAATCCTCACTCCGCGTTAGGAGAAGGAGAATTTTCTACCACGTGCTTATCCTTGTTAGTCATACTTCATACTTTGGGTTGTTTCTACTCCAAACTTCGGGGTGCCTGAACTGCAGGCTTAATAGGTTTCAGTGGCTTCCACAGCATGTCAAAGGAAACGTGCAAGGGACTTGAAGCCTGAAGTCCAGGGCCCAAGTTAAAAAAGTAGGAAAGGTCTTTGAGGAGAGAGCTAGAGAACACATCTGTCATTAGGAAAAGAAAGAGAGATAAAGCTGAGGGATTCTGAAAAGTGAAGAAGATAAACATAAACATTTACATTTAGGCCCAGTGTGTTATACACAGAAAGACACGGTGTTCCAGATTATTAAAACGGTTTGTCCAAACTGCTTGATAGGAAAGATTTCTGGACTCTGGTCTGCTCACATTCCTCAGGCTTCACTCTCTGCAACAGCATATGCCCTTGATTCTAACAATTTCACACACTTCTCCTCTTGTTATATAAGATGTTCTAGAACCTGGAGAAACTTCTCCCCAGATGATCCTAGACAAAGAACTTTTATATCTGAGTCACTTAAGACTCTCTTCTTCCTGCAGAAATATATGCCTTTGTTACTCAACATTCTTCCCAAACAACAGAAAGTAAGGACGTAAGGACATTTCTATAGTTTGGATAAAGTCATTTTCTCATTCAAGCCACTGGGGGGCCTAATGATCAATTACTACTTCATTGCAATGTGATGTTTCTTCGTGACTCAAGACTGTTTATAAGATGCTTTTGGAAAAGGCTGTTTTATTCACTGAAGATAGACATTCAGTCAGCAAATAATTAATTATGTCCAACCTGCATCTCAGGTTTTAACATGAATATTGTAGAAGATAATGAAGCACAAAAATGCAATCCTTTCCCACCTAAAGTTTAAAATCTAATGAGAAAATATGTATATACCACCAGACTACTGTTATAAGAAATCTTCTACACAATGGTGGGAAATGATACAGGAAATCAGAGTGGAGGGCACTTCATTCCAACTCAAAATCTGAAAGAAAGTTTAAGAAAGTGTTGTAAACTTGAGCTCAAAGTATGAGCAGAGTTCTAACAAAAGGGGTGAGTCCTAAAGAAGGATCCATTTCTGTTAAAACAAGACTCTCAGTCACTGTATAAAATAATATGTCAGATGACGCCTCAGAATCCTTGCCTCAAAGGAGCATCCTGGTTTCACTCTCTTTACGCTGAATCTCTTTGTTCTCCTGGCAGTCCATGATATATTCAATACTCTACTCCAGCACTGCAGCTCAAAGGTGTCAATTTTCTTTCTATCACCCCTAGTCATTGTCCAGCTTTCTGACTCATAGCAAGTAATTGTGAAGATTATGGCCTGCCTTGATCAGGTGCACTTTAGTCTTCAGACTGATATATGTAGTAACTAAAAATACCATGACTTTGATTCTTAGTTCTCAAAGTGACATTCTTACTCTTTATCACTTTGGAGTTGTTGCTAGTTTCCTCCCCAATAACTTGGAAATAATCTAAGCTTAACCCAACTCAGAGCCTCCAGTTCCTCCACATAATACTTGAGCCTTCTCACTTGCTAGGAGAAATCATATCAGCATGGATAATTGTAAAGGAGCATAACAATGAACATTTGGGAGAGTGGGGAGGACTGCAAGCCAGTTAAGTACAGGTTAATGAAATATTTTTTTATCTCAAAACTCCAAGTTAACTTCTCTGGGAATAATTATAGTAAAATCTGGAAGGCAGGAAGCAGTGGGAAAGAAGAGTTAAGAATCAACAATCCACCACTCTAAGTCATAAAACCAGAAAGGCATTGAACATTTAGAAGGAGAACTGGCCCCGTAAAGAAAACAATGCCTCTTAGTAAGCATATTATCTGCAACAAAGCAAAACAAATTTTCAAGCATCTTATTGAAATTGCTAGGGAGGGAAATAATGAAGAGTTTCTGTTGAGCAAGGTACTGAGAATAAAAAGGAATAATACACAGTCCATTATTAATAATTTAAGCTGTGTAAAATGCCATTGATATGACCTTTATTTATTGAAATATTGCTTTTACTTTGTTTTGGTAAACACAGTATGATTGAGAGACAGAAGAAAAAATGGTGGTTGAAAGCTTAGTTTCTGCACTCAGATAGCCTGAGATTAATCTCTATCACTCATTAATTCCTTGGACCAAAATGGGATCCTAAATTTATCACTTCATATTATAATTTGAGAATGAAAAGTTTAGTTATTATTTCTCAGAGTATTTATTTTTGGCTCATCATGGATTAGGCATGCTCTAAAGAGATTGTGAATGTTAACAAATGTAATCCAAATAGGAGGTGAATACCATTGTAAAGATGAGAACACAGAGGTACAAGAAGTAAATTACTTGCTCAAGTTTCAAAGTCAGGCAGTGAGACCTCATTGCTCCTATTTTTATAGAGTTTTTAAGTGGTGCTGGCAGAGGAAGTTAATGGGATGGCTATCCTCTCACTATTCTCTTTATGCCTTCAACAATTAGGAAGAATGAACAAGACTGGCTACAAACATCAGCTATAAGGAAGGATCATCATCCTGTAATGCTTTTCTAAGAAGTTTGTTGGCAAAAGAAGGAGAGAAACTGATGCAGGTGTGGTGATGGTGTGGCATTATTTCATATGTACTGAATCTTGAACACATATGGATTGAAGAACTTGAAAACCACAAGACAAGGGAATAATTAATAGAATAAGATCCCTCAGGAAGAAGAATTTAAAGCTATATTGAAAGTAGGGGTCAGTCTTCAGTCTTAGAATTTCAAAAAGTATCAAGAAACAGAACTTTTGAAAGATTTGTTCCAATTTGACTCCCTGCTGAGAATTTGTACTTCTGAGTCAGATAAATTGTGATGTCAAAGTTTTATTTTTCAAAATTACTTTCCTAGCCACTGATTTGTGTGTGTGTGTGTGTGTGTGTGTGTGTGTGTGTGTGTTTCAGTATTTCCTATATTGGGAGAGGGAATTGAGTGGGATGGAAGTATCACCCTATGAGAGGCCTACGTAAGCCCAAGGAAGATCAATGTTTGTACTCTTTTTTTGTGGTGCTTGCTGTCCTGAGACACAACATCTATCTGAATTGCAATTTACAGTCTACAGGATTCTGGCCCATTGCTCATGAGTCTCTGCAACACTGACCTGAATCACCCACAGCTGTGTAAGTCCTTTCCCTGATGGATTTGAGTTTCTATGAGACCTTCTAATGAATCACACAACCCAAGGGGCATGGAGGAATGGGGGAACAGAATGAGGGAAGAATAATTTATTTTGGAAATCATGAGGTGGTGCAGTAGATCAAATATTTGGGACATTGTTGACTTCTTCCTTTTAGTAATTAGTCTGTTACTGATCTTAGCAGAACAGATTGTAAATGCAAACATTCTTATGTATACATGAGAATCAACTGGAGACCTATACACATCATCTGGGAGTCTTGTATATTCTGATTCAGTATTTCTGGTTTGGAAATGCAAGTTATCAGCAGGAGTTCAAACCAGAATGAACTGGGTTAAAGCCCTGCCAAGAAAGTAGATATGTTCATTGACCTTGAAGGCAAAAATGATAAACCTGGTTCTCATATATTTTGGGCAAATTGCTAAAAGAGGCTATTTCTTAGAAAGAGAAAAGGTGGAGTGACAAAGAAGGAGAAGAAAACCATTAACTGGACTGACACAGTAACTGTCTCAATGGGCTTGAGTATTTCAGAAATTGTAACGATAACACAGGATAGAGTACGGTTCAGATCTTTTGTTTACATGGTCACTATGAGTCGTATTTAACTCGACAGCCCCTAACAATAACAACAGCAAAGACCAGCAGAAAGACAAAAAATTGAATTAGTTCACTTTTGCTAGGTCCATTCATTAATAATTATCTTTTGAACCAATGTATAGCTTGCCTACTCCTGAAACAAGAGACTCTGCCATGTACCTTTGCAAATTTTTTGGGTTTTTGTTTTGTTTTGTTTTGGTTTGGTTTTTTATTGCAGTGCTTTAAGATTTGGCACTTAATTAGAACCTTTGGATAATGATGGTGCTTCTTCTGTGTATGATCAGAGCCAAACAATTAATTCAGTTGAGTTCCTTAAAAAACTTACTGACCTGCAATCCTTAAACACAAAATTATAAAGCCAGAAGGGTACTATGAGATATTTTAATAAGTAGGTACAAATGACATCAGAAGAAACTCTGAAGATTGCACTGGAGCGTAGAGAAGCCAAAGCACAAGGAAGAATTCAAGATACTAAAGAGCTGAACAGAAGA
>NW_006399826.1:6400014-6431823 GCF_000299155.1 Elephantulus edwardii
TAGGGCTGTTGTGCATAGGGTCGCTATGAGTCGGAAACGACTCGACGGCACATAACAACAACAACAACAGGTACAAATGAGTGGACAGTGTGGGCCACATAAACTGAATAGTAGAATTTTCTTAAGAAAGTCTGTATATCCAGCTTCCAATGACAAATAGAGTTTTCTGGAAAGGCTGCCCCCTACAATCTTGTATGGTGCCTTATCGACAGGATAGCTTACCTGTTTCTAGGACTTTTTCCAAATCTTATGTTACTTGGTTAGTCCCTCATCTGTCTGAGCCTGTAGACATTTTTGCTCTATCACTTAAGATAAAGCTTTTATATGCAAGAAAACTAAGACATGAAGAAGTGAAACACTAAACTCAATGGAACTAGAACCCGTGTTTTTCCATTTCTTATTATTGTCTTTCTCCCACAATTGCCTCTATTTTCTTACTAGCTCTTAGGATAATATGCTGGCAAGTCAATTCCAGGGGGCCTGAATGTGATATGGGGCAAGATAGAAAATGTAAACGAATCATAATCTGAAGAGAAATCTTTGATTATACAATGCATTAGTCAGATCCACACTTAGATTACTATGATCAGTTCTGGTCATCACATTATAAAATAAAATATTGAAACACTTGACAATGCAAAGAGAAAGAGATGAGCTTGATCTTCTGCTGTGATTATGTTGTATTAATGACTTCCTATCACATTACTGGTTTCTCTAGCCTATTAAACAAACTAAAATGTACTAATATAAAGGGAATGAAGCTACAAGAGGAGCCATGTTTCTTTTCTGAAGATTTTAAAAGGCAAGGGAAGGCTGTAGTTTCCCCCCCTTGGAAGTATGTATGCTTTCCTAATCAAGATGGATGATTTATTAATGAATATGGTTATAAATTTTAAAATTATTTTTTGAATAATAATTATATCACACAGACATAATTATATCACTCAAAAAATTAAGCAGAAATAAAGTCATAAAGGAGCTGGCAAACTGTTCCCACTGAATAACATGCCCAGGATAAAATTTCACTTAATGATATAATTTGGAGAACTAACAAAATTACTAAAGACATGAATTTTCTTCATAACCTAATGAATTACTAAAATATCACAAGAATTGGTTACGATGACTCAAAATGTTTTGTTTCACTCAGCTCTAACTGTGGATTAATGAGTGCTGGGAGTGTACTGCTTAAATGTCCAACCACTAATCAAAAGGTCAGAGGTTTAAAGATCACCCTCCATTCCACTGAAGAAAGCTGGGGCAGTCTGCTTCTGTATAGATTTATAACCTTGGAAATCATATAGGGAAGTTTTAAAGGGTCCTTAGGGGTTGGAGGGAACTCAAAAGCAGTGGTTTGAGTTTATGGATTGTGGTGCTGAAAGGGAAGTCAGTTTTGGATTATAAACTTTTTGGCCTTTTGACACAAAATGACTAATGGGAAAGTTTGCAAATTGAGTATTGGACTGCTGTGTATGAATATTTCCACTTTGCGTGTTATTTTAAATAAATATTGGTTTAGTGGTAAGGAGTTCTACTGCCAACACAAAGGTGAGTGGTTCAAATCCACTAGCTGTTCCATGGGAGAAAGAAAATCTCATCTCATCTCATCTCCTGCTATTGACTGCCTATGAAAACCCTCTGGAGGGTCAGAATGAGTTCTTTCTGACTTGATGGTACATAACAAGAACAACATTGGAATCTGGAGCCATGGGGCTATTTCAGGCATTTAATTTCTCTCAAAGAAAAAAAGATGCTATTTCACTTACTTGTGGTTCACACCATCGTATCCACAAATTCAAGAATATTGTCCATTTATAATCTTTAGATTAGGTGGTAGAGTAACAAATGTTCATATTTTATATTAAAAAAGCAAAATACTGCATGAAATTTTTAGTCTCAATGTGTATTTGAATTGGGAGACTTCTTGTCTCATTCAAAATTCATAAAAAAGGGAAAAAGCATTGTTTCCTACAAAAAGGTGAACAAACCTCAAATGGCTAACTTTTTCAGAGGCCTGAAATCACAGATAAAATAAGACACAGAATCTTTCAGGAGTGTAGGACTCAAAAGTTTGTCTAACTAAAAAGAAAGTCAAAAGATATCATATACAGGAAGAATAACATTCAGCTAGAAATTTTTCCTGAATTGTTGAAAGCTGAGTGTAGGCCAGTTGACAGTATGAAGTCCCTGAATCGATGTACACATACAAGTTTTGGTAATCTTGGTTTTGTACGTATTCCTCAGGGACTCCTGCCATTCTAACATTCTAACAAAGATAAGGGGAATCTTGAGAATGTTCCCACTGTTTCCAGTATAGTACTGGACACAAAGTAACCTGGTAACAAAGTCCATTTTATATTGTGTTGGTAACCAGCAGGCTTCTTACGCTGAAAGAAGGTACCGTCTAGTGACTCCAGGGATAAAAATGGGCAGTCTTCTCATGCTGAGATTTACAGCCTCAGAAACCATAACGAGAGCGCTAGGAGTTGGAACTGATTTCACAGCGGTGCTTACGCTTGAGTGGAAAAAATGATGAAAGCATGAAACAAGAGAGTGGAACAGAAGATTTCCAAGGGAAACTAGACAAGACGAAGTAAAGTACTATAATGAAACGTGCGGAATAAGAAGACCTAAGAGGAAGAGCACACTCATCATTTTTAAATCTGCAAGAACTAACGGGGGCGGGGAGGGGAATGAAGCCTCAGGGAACAGTGCTGAAGGATTCTATGGGGGGAAAAATATTGAATCACATAGAGAGCATTGAAAAAGATAAAAGGAATTCACATTCACTCTACCAAAAAGAATAAGCTGACAATGAGTCATTTCAGGAATTATTTTATTGTGAAGATCTAATGGTACTGAAGGAAGAAGTAAAAGTTGAAGTCATTGGCAAAATATATGGCTCCCAGAATTGGTAGAATACCAATTGAGGTATTTAAAACAGACAGAGAGAGAGAGAGAGATGCAGTCCTAGATGTGCTCACTCACTGAGAAAGTTACAAGACAGCTACCTAGCCAATCAACTGAAAGAGAGTCATAATCTGTGCTCATTCAAAATAAAAAAAAAGAAAGAAAGCTCTGGCAAGGAGAACATTATCAAGTAGTATCATTAATACCACACGAACGTTAAATCTTGCTTAAAATTCTTTAAAAATCATTAAATGTTCTTAAATTATTAAAAATAAGATTATTGTCAGAGAACTGCCAAGAATTATAACTAGATTCAAAAGAAGCTGTGTAACCAAAGATTGATGTCTGACGAATCATGGCTGAAAACACAGAATACTAGAAAGTCCCAGATTCATATTTTGTTAATGAAGATGGAAAAAACATTTGACTGGGTGGGTCATAAGTTATGGCTAACATTCAAAAGAATGGGAATTAATAAACACTTTAATATGCTTATGTGGAACTTAAATATTAACTAAAAAGTAATTGTTCCAGCAGAAAAAGAGGAGACTGTGTGGTTTAAATCAAAGACCTCTGAGGTAGGGTTGTATCCTTATACCATACCTATTCAATATGTAGGGAGTTACACTGTTAACTCAAAGGTTGAACCTCTCCAGTAGTTCAAATTTATCAGCTGCTGTCAGTGAGAAAAATGAGCAATCTCTTCAGTGTGATTTACAGCCTCAGAGAGCCAGTGGTGGATTATCTATGAGTCAGCTCCGACTAAGTGGCAATGAGGGAAAAAAGATTCAATATATCTTGTGAGTAAATAGTCTGAGAAACTGGACTATTAGGAGAAGAATATAAGATCAGACTTGAAGGAAGACTCATTGAATGCAACCTGTGGCATGTGGATGACACAACCTTGGTTATTCAGAGTGTAAATGACTAGAGGCACTTAGTGGTGAAGATCAAAGCTGTTGGTATGGATTGGACATCAACTTAAAGAAAATGAAAAGTTCTTACAATTGAACCAATAAGCAATAATCATGGAGAAAATATTGAAGTTGTTATCGATTTCATTTTATTGGAACCACAGTCAATACCCATGAAAGCAGCAAGCAGCCAAGAAATTAAATACTGCATTTGGCAAATCTGCCATCAAAGGCCTCTTTAAAGTGCTAAAGATCGGAAATGCATATTTACAAATTAAGGTGCACCTGATCGAAGCTGTTTCTAACTGTCCCATATGCTTGTGAATGTTTGACAATGACTAAGGAAGACTGAAGAAGAATTGATGCCTTTGAGTTGTGCTTTGGGCAAAGAGTATTTAATGTTCTATGACCTGGCAAAAAGAACAAACAAATTTGACTTGGAGTACGTTTACTCAGAATGTTTCTTGGAGACAAGGGTAATGAGACGTTGTCTCAGATACTTAGGACATTCTTTCAGCAAAAGCAGAGGGTCAGTAAAGGAGAAGAGATGGACTGGCACAGAGACTCAGAAAATGGCCTTAAGCACAGCAGAGAGAATGAGAACTGGTTATCACTCAGTTATACACCACGACCCAATGTTCAAAAGAGCTGAAGCCATTCTAAAACTATCGTCATTTATCATTTATCAAAGTTCATAGTTTCAAGAGGCATGGTATTTAGGAAGTGGATGCACTCCTGCTTCCAAACCTGTCTGAAACTGGAAACTCTACCAAACACTTTCCACCATGTAAGGAAAAGAAAACAAACTTGTAGCCTGAGGTAAACCCTGGGTGGTGGTTGTTGTTGTTATGTGCTGTCCAGTTACCTGTGACTCATAGTGACCCTATGTACAACAGCCCTAAACCCTGCTTTATCCTGTGCCAATCTCGTTGTCTCCAACACACCTACCCTGATTACCCCAGTCACTGGATCAATCCACCTCATAGAGGGTCTTCCTCTCCTGCAATCTCCCTCCATACTCCCAAGCATGACGTCCCTCTCCAAGGATTGGTCCCTCCTTACAACATGTCCAAAGTATGTCAGATGAAACGTCAGAATCCTTGCCTCCAAGGAGCAGCCTGGTTTAACCTTCTCTAGGTTAAACCTATTCGTTTTCTCAGCAGTCCATGGTATATTCATTACTCTCCTCCAACACTATAGCTCAAAGACATCAATTCTCCTTTTATCCTCCCTAGTTAATTGTCCAGCTTTCTGACGTATAGCAAGTGATTGCAAATATCATGGCCTGTATCAGGCTCACCTTAGTCTCCAGAGTGACACCATTGCTCTTCAGTACTTTGGAAAGGTGGGTAGATGAGAAAATAAAACGGGGGAAGGGGGGAACCTAAAAAGCAAATAACCTCTAGGGAGTGGTCACACATATGTGCTATTTACAGCATTAAAATATAACAAAGAAAATGTAACTAAATAAAAACCACTTTTAATTCATACTTTTCCACCTAGTTAATCTATCCTTAAGAAAAAGGAAGGTTTTTTTCACATAGATAAAAATGTAGGAACTAACCGCCACTACATTTAATTAGAAAAAATATTGAAGCTCTTCAGCACAAGGATGCTTTAGGTCAAATTGGGTCTAAAGATAAGTGTTTCCTTTAATCTGTCTAAATGATAATACACATCTTGAATAGAAATAACACTGTATCTGTATCATGTAAAATTAAAATACAATAACAACACAAATGATAAGAATATGAGCAATTTAAAATATGTGCTGGAAACTTACTGGTATAAACTAGTTTCTGATTCAACCCTTTGAATTTCCATTGAGTTTCCAAAGCTGTAAATTGTAAAGAGAAAAGAACACCCATCTTTTTCGATCAGAACTCGTCGGGGTGGGGGTTGGAATTTGAATCTGTTGAGACTTACTCTTTTATTTAGCAGAGCAACTCATGTGCGCTACATCACTAAAGCTTCCCACACACACTTACAAAAATAAAAAAGCTTTACTCTTAGAAGATTCTGATAGATTAAGCCAGAAAATGTCAACAAAGGCTGATTATTTTTAAGTATTTTAAATCCTTACAAAGGCACTAGAAAAGATTTGTTGCTTTCCATAAATGTTACAATAATAAGTCATTCCATAGAAGACTCTTACAAAAACTGTTTTGAAATGCTCAAGAAGAGCCAGAGAAGGAAAAAAATAAGAAAACAAAATATCTAACAAAATAATGAATAAATAGAAAACAACTTATAGGTTGGTGTTACAGGATATCGAGGAACTTGGATTTCCGTATACTTTTCGGGGTAATAGAACTGTTACACTACTTTGACAAAATTTTTGTAAATTCATAAAAGTTATCCATACATCTATGATATGATCCAGACACTCTACTCCTAGCTATTCATTGAGCAAAAATAAAATGAATGAATGAATGAATGAATATTACCTTCCAAAGATTTGCATTAAAAAGTTCAATATAGCTTTATTTGTCATAAGTTGGGAAACAACACAAATATCTGCCAACATTTAACAAATTAAAAAATATCTGTATAGCGTGATGATAACAATACATAAGAGAGAAACAATTTATATACTCAACATTAATAATTTATAAAACATGGTTCAAAGTAGTCAGACCAAAATATAAAAACAAAAAGAGTATACATTATTTTATTTATATAACAACAGCAATCTAAAAAATTGTATAACATATAAATTAATAAAGAGTGGCTGAAAATAGATCAGTAATAACTGGGGACTGGAAGGTGTGAGAGAAGATAAATGGGCAAGAAAAAGTAAAGAGGGGCATGGTAGAGTTTTGGATGTAACAGAACCATTATCTTGGTTTTGTTGATGTTTTCACAAATATATTCAAACATCACAAATGTACACAAAATTTATAAAATACTACACTTGGATATATGCAATTTATTCTATAGCTATTATACCTCAGTAATATATTTAAAAAAAAAAAACTATTAGCTCCTACTAGAAGAAAACTAGGTGCATATTCTAGAAGATGGAAGAAAAATATGCATATGTGTGTGAAAATAATAAGGATACACTCTCCTGTTGTCTAAGAGATTCTTATTTTTTCATTTCAGAAAGATGGCTATGATGTCAATAAATCAAGCCATATAAAATAATTTGGAATTTATTCTTCTTTTTCCTGTTCTTATCTTATTTCAACCCTAGTGGCCTATAGTCTCTACACTCACTACCTTGGAAAGAGCGGAGTGTATGATTCTGACAATTTGTGAAGATTCTGTCCAAGTGGGTGGTATCAGAAGTTTTACCAAACATGAAGTCTTCTTGGAAAATATCTGATTACAATAGTTTTGTAGTGGATGATTTTCTCCTGAAAGTCTGATGACAATGTGTGGCAAGAATTCTTGCCAATGACTCCTAACAGAATAATAAAGTCATAAATAAAAATAAATAAATAATAAACCATCCTGATGATAATATTAGTTATGGTAAAATGATTATAGCAATAATAGTATTGTTGGTATATGTTGTTGACTTGAATACAACGTGTAGTGAACCTATTGATAACAAATAGGAACCCTGTCCTACCCTGTGCCGCTCTCATGATCTCCTACACAACTGAACTGGTTGATATCATCACAGTGCCCACCCGTCTTGTTGAGGGTCTTCCTCTCTTTCTCTGACTCTATCCTTCTCAGTATGCCTGTTTTCCAAGGACAGGCCCTTCCTGAGTGTCTAACATGAATTTGAGCTACTTATCTAAGTACTTTAAACATACCAAATGATTTTTATCCTTACAAAACAGACCTTTGACATAATTCTTACCTATAGTTTCATATGAAGAAATCATAGAACTGAGAGATAAAGGTTTTGTTGAGGAGGACGCAAAGTTCTTTGAATCTTCAATGTCTAGTACGTAACAATTGTGTGTTATTTACGATGCTGACAAGAAAGAGGCAACAGCTAAAGAGTTTAATGGAAGAAAAACTACAGCGTCATGGTCAAAGTCAAATAAGGATGATGTAATTCCTAGAAATTATAAACTGTGGGCAATTCTCTGTCATCATAAGACATGAGCGATAAAGGGGAGAATTAATATCAGTGAAGAGAAAGCTATGAGGCATAATAAGAGGGAAAAGCAGTAGGAGTTGTTATCCATTGACAAAACCAATTGGAACCCAGATGGTAAAATTGGTTAGGTTATTCACTTTTTAGATATCAGTTGCAAGCGTTTAATACATCAGAGAATAATGGATTAAGTAATATCTTATCCCTTACTCAGGAAAAGGAACTTACTGACTCATTAAAAGTGATTCTCAAAGTCTTATAAAATTTGTTCACTAAGTTGTCAAAATGTTATCCACATATATTAAATATATGTTTATTTTTAAAATATATTTTAAAATACATTTTTAATTTTTAATTTCAGCACTCTGGTTCATATGGTGATGTAACAAAGAAGGGGTGGGTCAATGAACCTAAAATATATGCCTTAAATTCATGAGTTTTTCTGTATGGTCATACCTGCCAGAGTGGCTATTATAACTTTCTTACGTAACCCATTCTGAGTTACTCTGAGCCTCAAAAAGACTAGCTCCTTTTATCTAAGTTTCACAGAATATTTTACCTGGTTGCTATTGTTGTTGACAGGTGCCATCGAGTCAACTACAACTCATAGCTACCCTATGAACAAAAGATCTGAACCCTGTTCTATCCTGCACCATCCTCATATTTCTGACACATAAGATCCCATTGCAGCAGTCACTGTGTCAATCCACCTGGCTGGGGGTCTTCCTCTCCTTTACTGACCCTCCACCCTTCCCAACATTATGCTCTTCTCCAAGGAGTAGCACCTCCTACCAACACGTCCAAAGTATGTAAGGCGAAGCCTCATCATTTTTTGATCCAAAGAGCACTCTTGGCTGCTCCATCTCCAAGACATTATCTGTTCTCTTGCCCGTCCCTGGGATGTTCAGTGCTCTTCTACAACATCACAGCTCAAAGATGTCAATTTTTTTCTGTCGTCTTTACTTATTTTCCAGCTCTCAGATGCAGAGCTAGTAATTGGAAACACTATGGCCTGAATCAGACACCCCTTAGTCTTCAAACTGACATCACTACAATAATTTGAAAAAGTTCCTAACTGCAGATTTTCCAAGTATCTCCTTATTTCCTGACTGCTGTTACCAAGGCTGTTAATTGTGGATCCAAGCAAGATGAAGCTGTTGATAGTTTCAATCTCCTCTCCATCCATCATGGCACTGCCTATCAGTCCAGTAATAAGAATCTTTGTTTTCCCTGACATTGAGATGCAATCCATACTGGAGGCAGCACTCCTTGATCTTCTGCAACAAGTGCTTCAAGCCCTCAACACTTCCAGCAAGTAAGGTTGTGTCATCTGCGTAATGCACGTTATTGATAAGTCTCCCTCCAATCCTGATGCCACAATCATCCTCATAGATTCCATCCACCTTCTTGGATAATTTGCTTAGCATACAGATTGAACAGGTATGGAGAAAGAATACAAACCTGGCACACTCCCTTCCCAATTCTAAACTATGCAGTGCTTCCCTGCTCTGTTCGCACAACAGCCTTCTGGTCCAGGTATAGGTTCCAGATTTTACCTGGTAGAATTATGAAATACTTTACATACAGTTCCTATACAACCTGCAGAAAACAGCTAATAGAATTTTCAAAGAATATTGGCATTACGCTCTTAAATCCTTTTATTAAGCCTTGAATGCGAGATGCCATCTGAGCAATCCTGGGGTTTATGCATAGAGGATAGCTAAGCAAGTTGTACATTTTACCTCCATTCCATTCTCACCTTCCTGTCTTTTGCTTCCTTTTTCTACAGTAGTTATTCTCAAAACGTGGTCCCAGACCAGTATGTTGTTATTACTTTTAGACAGAATCTGAAAAGGTAGACTAATAATAGGCATGGATCAGTCTGATTTTTATAAAACATAATATACAGAAATGATACTAGGGAATGTGTGAATAGAGGAATGCATGAAGTACCATGTCTATAAAAAACATACAGTATACACATTTTGTATACTAATTTTGTAATTCTTTCGACTTTAGCTATGGGGAGAATGGTCTTCACTTTTTACTCTCCAATTCTAGCTCTTTGCATATTTAATTACAATACTACGTCTTCTCAAGCAGCCCTTTGAAATCCTATATTTGTTTGTGTATTTGTTTTATTTTTGTAATTTCTCCCCTTTGATTTGACTTTACATTCTAGTCTAATTTTTACTAGCAAACACTTATAATTAGTACTCACATTTTGCAAACTTTCTTTATTCAGTAATGGATACTAAGTTTCTTATCATTTCTTATGAAATTGGTTGTTGTTGTTGTTATGTGCCGTCGAGTCATTTGCGACTCATAGCGACCCTATGTACAACAGCCCTAAACCCTGCTCTATACTGTGCCAATCGCATTGCCTCTGACACACCCATCCCGATTACCCCAGTCACTGAATCAATCCACCTCATAGAGGGTCTTCCCCTCCTGCACTGTCCCTCCACTTTGCCCAGCATGATGTCCCTCTCCAAAGACCTGTCTCTCCTTACAACATGTCCAAAGTATGTCAGACGAAGCCCCAGAATCCTTGCCTCCAAGGAATAGCCTGGTTTAACCCTCTCCAAGATGAATCTGTTTGTTTTCTTGGCAGTCCAGAGTACATTCAATACTCTTCTCCAGCACCACAGCTCAAAGGCGTCAATTCTCCTCCTGTCCTCCCTAGTCATTGTCCAGCTCTCTGATGCATAACAAGTGATTGCAAAGACCATGGCCTGTATCAGGTGCACCTTCGTCCCCAAAGAGATACAATGAAATTGGTATTATGCATAATTTTCATAACATCACTTGTCGGTCACTTTAGCGTACTGTAGTGACTTGCATGTCACAGAGATGCTGCAAGCTATGCCATTGGTATTTCAACTACTAGCTCCATGGTATCATCCATGGTATATGGGTTTCAGCGGAGCTTCCAAACAAAAGCAGATCAAGATGTATGATTGGTCATCTAATTCTTAAATAATAGATCTTTCCAAACCTGATGGATAATGCAAGTTCAATGTTAGATATAGTGCTGAAGATGAGCTCAACATGTTGGAAAGCACTTAACATTCAATTACAGAGGATAGATTCCTCAAAGTTGCTGTTGTTGTTAGGTACAACCAGCTAATAGTTGATGCTCTGGGTTTTCAGAAGCAGCAAAGCACATGAGAAAAGATTTCCCATCTTTCTCTCAAGGAATAGCTGGTAAATTCAAGTTGCATGCCTTTGGGTAGGCCGTATAAATCCTTATGGCAAAGCTACTGGAAAACCCTCAAAGTAGAGTCCATCTTAAAGAAATAAATAAAGTAAATCTTTCACCCAATGAAGGACCTCCATGTGTGGCTACAAATATAGATTTGTGACAAAAATGAGGCTAAACACTGCACAGTAGAATTTTGAGAAATAAATGTTCTATCCATACAAATACTTTTTAAAAAAGAATAACCAACAACCATAAACTGTGACTTTACCAATGGACTTCACTTGATGAACTACACAGGTACTAGTGTGACTACATTTATAGAAAGAGATGGTAGAGAAACTCAACATAAACAGTTGAAACAAGGCCAGAGCCTGACCGTGAACTAGACCATCAATTTCTTATATGTATGTTCCAATTGAAGGTAAAATAATGAAAACACATCCACAAGAGTAAAAATATAACTTTTAGATTAGCCTATATAAATTTAAAAACTATCTAAAAGATAGACTTGATGCATTGAACACTAATTAGTGAAGATTAGACTTGTCGTGGGATGGCATCAAAGATATCATCCATGAAGAAAGCAAAATATCATTACAATGATAAGCAAGATATAAAAGTCCAAAATGGATATTAAAAGAGTCTCTGAAATGTAGAATATAGAGAAGCTAAAACAAATGAATTAAATGTGAGCTGAATAGAAAATTTCAAAGGAGTGCTCAAGAAAAGAAAGTGAAGTATTAAACTGAAATATATAAAGAGCTGAAGTTCAAAAAGAGAAGCACATACTTGGCATTTCTCAAGTTAAAAGGACGAAATAATTATTCCCAGTTTTTAGTTGCAATACTGAAGGATTTGATGAAGGAATAAACATATCCACTATACCAAAAAGAATTGATTGACACTGAGCCATTTTAAAAAGTAGTATATGAACAAGGAAGGTCAAAGACTTCAGCCTTCAATACTGAAGCTCAATATATATATAAAAAAACAAAACAAAAAAGTAAAAACAAAGATTCTTACCATTGGGCCAATTGGCAGCACCATATTAGATGGAGAAGATATTGATGTTGTTCACAATTGCAGCTTGCTTGGATCCACAATCGACACTCTTGGCACCAGCAGTCAGGAAATCAAAAGATAAATTGCATTGAACAATCTGCTGTCACAGAACTCTCCAGAGTGCTGAAGAGCAACGATGTCAGTCTGGATACAAAGCGGTGCCTAATCCATGCCATGGTCTTCTCAATTACATGTTATACTTCAGAGTTGGACAATGACTAAAGATGACAGAAGAAGAATAGATGCCTTCGAGTTGTGGTGCTAGAGAAGAGTTTTGAAGACACCATGGGCTGACAAGAAAGCAAATACATAAGTCTTGAATAGGGTGAAGCCAAGTCTCTCCTTAGAGGCCAGAAATTTGAAGCATTTCCTCACTTACTTTGGGCATGTGGCCAGGAGAGATCAGTCCTTGGAGAACGGCATCATGCTCAGAAGGGTGAACGGACAGCGCAGGAGAGGGAGACCACGGATGAGATGGATTGATACAGTAACTGGGGCAATGGGGTTTGGTGGGTTGGAGTTAGTGAGACTGGCTCAGGACAGGGAAGGGTTTAGAGCTGTTGTACATAGGATCACTATACATCGCAAGAGACACAAAGGCATATAAAAACAATAACATACTATGACAGGTTTAGAAGCAGGAGTGGCATCCACTTCCGAAATAACATGCCTCCGGAAACCAAATGAATTTTGATAAATGTTGATAGTTGTAGAGGGGCTTCAGGCCTTTTGTTCATAGGGTCGCTATGAGTCATGCTTGACTGGAAGACAATCAACAACCACAATATGAACAAGAGCCAACAGTATCAAAGGAAGAATTCCAAGGCATTGTAAAAACATGGTTCCTGTAGGACTTAATGGAATGCATACCAGTTGAGGTGTTTCAACAAAAACAGTGATAACTTTGGATATGCTCACCAGTCTGTGCCAAGAAATTTGGAAGATAGTTATCTGGTCAACCCACAGGAGATCCATCTTGTGCCCTTCTAAAGAAAAAAGTTACTCAACAAAGTGAAGAAACTATCAAACAATTAGTGTCACTGCTACAATATCATAATAATATTAGTATCAAATGCAAGTTACAGTGAAGTTTAAAAAAAATGGATGAACCAGACATTGACAGGAAACTGCTAGAATGAAATTCATGCTGAATTCAGAAGAGGCCACAGTAGAAAGGATATCATTGCTGATGTCAAGTAGATCTTGGCTGAAAGCAGAGAAAGATGTGTTTTATTTATTATACACAGGCATTCCGCTGTGTGAATCACAATAAATTATGAATAACATTGAGAAGAATAGAAATCCCAGAACAGTAAATTGTGCTTATGTGAAATCTAGACATAGTCCAAGAGACAGATGTCAAAATAGAACAAGATGTGAGTCAGGGTTGTGTCCTTCCTTCATATGTATTTAATCTGTATTTGGAACAAATAATACAAGAAGATGAACTATGTAAAGTAAAATGTGACATCAGGATTGGAAAAAGAGTCATTCACAAACTCTGTTATGTAGATCACAAGCATAAACTTGCTTGCATAAAGTACATTTGAAGCACTTACTATAGAAAATCAAAGACTACAGCCAGCAATATGGATTATACCTCAATATTAAGAAAATAAAAGTTTTCACCACTAGATCAATATTTGGAAGCAGGTGTTTCATCCACTTCAAAATAGCTTGCCTCTGGAAACCCTATGAACTTGGAGAAAGGAAGAGAGTTCATAGGGTCACTGAGCCGCCTACAACTTGATGGCATTTAACAACAAATCATTATAGCACCATGATGTTTTAAGTGCCATTGAGTCACTAAGATTCATAGTAACCTTATGAACAACAGATATAAAACCAACCATACCCTCACCATCTCCATGATCTCTGAATATTCAGATCTACTGTTGCCATCACGTGTCAATCTATCTTGTCGAAAGTCTTTCTGTCTTTCTCTTGCTCTCATCTTTTATATCTTTTTCTCTCATCTTTCCCAGAATGATTTCTTTCTCAAGAACTAGTTCCTCAGACAAAATGCCCAAAGTATGTGAGATGAAGTTTCACCATCTTTGCCTCTAAGGGAACCCTGGTTTCACTTCCTCCAAGTTGAACTTATTTGTTCTTTTTGACAGTCCATGGCATACTCGGTACTCTTCTTCAGTGCCACAATTCAAAGCTGTTTATAATTTTTCCATAATGTATGTGATGTATCAGAAAAAGTAAGAAAAAATTCATTACTGTTTCCTATCCTTCAAGAGGATAATTGACTATTATGAGATGTGGGTTGTTTTAGGACAATAAAGGCATTTTAATATTGAAAAGAATTAGGCATGAAAAATTTTATGGATATTTCTTCATGCTTCATGAGTATAATGATACTTTCTTGATTACTACAAAGTCTTTGAATGTATTATATTGTATCAAGGTTTTGTGAGGGGATAGAAATAAGAGGGTGAGCTACCCCTCCTCAAAAATCAAAGACTTAAATGTTCCAATGGTTCAGTTAAATTGAAATATGAACATATAAACAAAACATGGCAAAGAGTGACTGCTCTGAGAGAGTACTAGATCCAAAAAGGGGATTATGTTTATTTTTGTTTTATCCAATTTGAAAAATTAGAACATTGGTAACACAATATTGTTAAAAATGAGTTTGTACTCCCAGAAGAGATATGAGCTCAATAGGCCTAATACTGGTTAGATCTTTATTGGCACTGAATTCCAGCAATTCTTTAGTAATGCTCATGACTTTTCTACAGAGGCTCAACAAGGTCATTTTTATAACTGATATTTAAAATTATTTATGATCTTGAATAAAACATTTTAATAAAAATTTCAACAAGGTTATTTGAACATAGATTTAAAGAGTTGAACATAGGATCAAACTTATTCTGTGCGCTACAAAAAGTGAATTGGATATAACTACACTTCATTGCATTTTTAGCACATTTTCAAAATCCTACTAAATTGCCTAGATAGAAGATATGATGTTAAGAATACACTCCACTTCATTTCACTCAAATAGACTGTCCTTCTCTTGACTAGCTGCAAAATAAAAAGTAAAGTAATTAATATTTCAATCACTTAATCATAGTGTTGTACAACTACTCATGAACGTTGCCCCAAGATTTTGTGCCCTTTTGTGGAATATTCATCTTTCATCTAATAGGTACTCTTAGTAGGCTAATTGTCTATTGGGGAAAATTTCCCGAGTTGTATGTATGGCAGTGTTATTCATCATTGACGATGCGCTTCCAGAGGCACAGGGCTGTGTTGGTTATTAATTTCAACTCTGTTCCTTATTGGTGTGGTCATTCATTCCAACTTTGATCTTGATGACTTTGATCACCAAGTCACCAATGACTTTTTGATCACAATTGACTTGAGTATGGCAACCTTACTCAATTAATGAAACACACTTCTGAATAGACCAAGAACTTCCACAGTAATTTAATATCCCTTTTGTCTTTTGTCATCATGTGAGTCATAGAAAACACTTGGTAACAAAGTATGAGTATATGTGTGTGTATCACTCATCAATGTATATGTAAGAGAAGGTTTTGTTGAATGCCTATTATTTCCAAGAAAGTAGCACACGTTATATTCACAATGAAATTGCATTTTCAAGAAAATTAAGGTTTAGTAATGTGATTAGGGAGGTGAGAAGCAGATTTGTGTAGGCTGACACTTCATAGAGCTAGTTGAGTTTATACTAATGCCTGGTACACCACTTCCTGTTTACAATAAACTGTACATCAATAAAGGGTAGCTATCCATTGTAATATTGTCAATAATGTGGTGTCATTCACAAAGTCTGAGCTCTTCTGATAGTTTAGTTACATCACCCATATACTCAAGAAATGGAATTCCCATAAATATAAGAAGTCTGTGGAATTAAAATTATCTTTCAATAGACTCTGTGCAAAAATATATCTAGTATATGAATTTAAATGCTAGTCATCATTGGAAAATACTGAGAATAAAGTAAAGTAATGAATATAAAACATATTGAATATGACTTTTGCATGGTAAACACTTGGTACATAGATGGCTTTTTCATCATTGATATTTTCATCATTAAATAAGGTAATAAGTACAAATGTTTAGTATGTACTAAGTACTGAGCTGCCATTAGTTTCTTTTCTTTTCTCCAAAGAAAAGGCTAAAAACAATCTACCTCAGAAGGTTTGCTCATCTGTCTGTAGGTTAAAGTGAATGGGCTTTGCTATTCTCTTTTCTGTTCTGCTATGGGGCCATCTTCACTTACTTTTAGGTTCAAAATTACGCTTCTAGAGTTTAGATGGCTGGAAGCCTCCCCAGAAGGTAATGGTACTACTACTGTATATTATACCTAAGGAAACCAAAGAGTATAATTATCTGCCTTACTTTCTACTGTAGGTCAAGATTTAGTTAATTGACTCCAGTGCATTTGGCCCAGGGCATCTCCTCTGAGACAGATACCATGGTCTCTTGCATTAGCGGTTAGGAGCTGTGGTCCTGTAGAAAGAGAAGAGAGATGAGGCTCTCCCACTCGTAGAATTCCCAGTGACCATGAAACAGCCACTGGCTGGTAATAACTTCCTCTCCCCTCTGACTTGGAATGGATTGCAGGCACTGACCTAGAGGGGAAAGGCTTCATCTCCCAACATCAGCCAATCTCATCTCATTGCAAGGGAAAGGCCCCTGGAGACGTGCTCCTATCCATCATGCGGACAGCTTTGGCCAAAGTGCCCACTACATCACTGGCTTTAATAAAAAGTTGCTGGAGGCTGCAGTGCTAGTGACAGATGTAAACCGCAGCATGGCCGGAGACCACGAATTCTCCCAAGGTGGAAGTACACTTGAGAGAGAAGAGAAAGGAAAGGGAAGAGGAGACAAAAAAGAGGAGTGAAAAATGATAAGGTGACCACTTCATAATATCCATTAAAAGTGAATTTAATAAACTGAAACAGACTCCAAAGGGAAGCCTTTAGTCTGAAAAGACACAATTTGAGAAATGACCAAAGAGAACGGAAAATACAATAAAGGAAGTAAATCAAGATACCATGAAACTTTTCCATTAAATCGAAGAAAGAGAAAATGAAGGGAGAAATCTGTGTCCCTTGAAATTTGAAAGAAATAAATCTAGGAGAGGAAAGGAAGGTAGTAAATTTATGCCAAGAGTTGTCCCACAATTTGTTAAATTTAAAAAATGTAAATGGTTCATAAAGTACTTACTTGTAGAACTTCAGGGTTACGCACATCACAAATCTTGGATAAAGCTTTGTTACATGAATAGTGTGACTCATCAATTAGTCAAATGCCCATAAAAATGATAATTATTGCTACTTAAAGACTTGATTGAATCTCAAAGGGTCATTTGATAATGTTTTGCACTTGGAGCTTTCTTGTAATTCATCTTCTGCTTGATTTAATGTCACTGCTTTCTGTTATTAAATATATGAACCTGAAATTTAAGAATTCTTACTTTTTAGACGTATTTGTACAAATTCATATTGTTGCACACATAAAAAAGTAAATGTTATTATATAATGAAACACAAGTATTCACTGGCATTCAGGACAAAATATTGCTGAGAATTCTTTCCATCCTAACCCTTCCTAGAAGAGAGTGAATTAGCATGAGAGTCAGAAGAGACATTTAGACATCAAACCCACGGAGATCTGACTCAGAGACTTTCACTAATTGGTGGCCAAGGGTATCCTTACATACTTCATTGCCTTTCACAAAGCCAGCATTGTCAGTAAGGCAGGAATAATTATCCCTGCTTCATTCATTAATCCCAAAAGTACATTATATGGTAGACCAAAATGGATACAAATATGAGGTGTGATATATTTAATCAAGCATTCAACTACTAAAAGTTGATTCTTCAAACTTACCTTTGAAAGGAAGGCCTAGTGATCTACTTCCACAAGAATACAGCATTGGAAAAATCCTCCAGAGAAACTATAATCAGTCTACAAAAATAATCATGTAATGAAAGAATCTTTTTAAAGAGAAAAGTGAGCTGGGGAAGGGGGGAGGGAAATGTGCAACAATGAATGAACGGAAATGCAAATTTTCTGTAAACGTTCATTAAAATAACTTTAAAAAATCATGAGTCAGAATGACATAGAAAGCAACTTTTTTTGTTTTATTTAGTACTCAATTTTAATTATCCTATCAATAGTGGTAGAACAATAACTGGCCTATTGTAGACATTTTACAAATATGTGTTGAGATAAAACAATGCTATCTTTGAAATACTAAAATGATATAGGATCCACTGTAATCATAGTAGGTTTAAAAACTGAAACAAAGATTTAAACTTTTAAAGAACTTTTTTTTTTCTCTAACTAGATGGACAATCTCCTCCCATGGTATTTACAGCTTCTGAAAAGCCAATGGAGGATAAATTGCGAACTGATGGCAGATCACAATAACCCCTAAATTTTTTGCACAATTGCAATGGCCCCGTGGACCAATGTTGTTGTTGTTATGTGCCGTCGAGTCGCATGCGACTCATAGCGACTCTATGTACAACAGCCCTAAACTCTGCTCTGTCTTGTGCCAATTGCACTGTCTCTGACACTCCCATCCCAATAACCCCAGTCACTGAATCAATCCACCTCATAGAGGGCCTTCCTCTCCTGCGCTGTCCCTCCACACTCCCAAGCATGAAGTCCTTCCCCAAGGACCAATAGGAAGGTAAAACTTGCCAGTTAGCTCTGATCCTTCTCATCTACCAAGTTTCTTTCAGATAGTTTCTTTCTTTCATGGATGTATCTGTTTTCTAATACCAGGAATATTGCCCATCAGACAGCAAATACTTGAAAAAAATATATATATACATACATATACATATACATACACACACACACATCATTTTTATTTTATACTGATTTATTAATAATTTGTATACATTGTTTTTCACACCAGATCTTTCCCTTTTCCTTTACCTACCCCTTCCTCTACCCATCAAATTGAGCAAAATGACAAATTACTTAATACTTAAGTAAAAAAATATTCACTATCTTGAGTAACTAACTATACTCGGTATTTCCTACTTTTTTTTTTCTTTTTCCTTTCTGGCCTTCTCACACAAGGAATCTGAATGTATAGAATAGAAGGTTTAAACTTTGCTGTAGCCTATGAAATCTATAACCTGAATGTGAGGCATCTTCTTACTCACTTCCCAAGCTCGCCTCTGTCTTTAGTTGCCGATTAACTGATTCTTGAGTATATCTTCAATTATATCCTAGACCTGGCAACTAACCACACATTTGTTTTATCTTGCTTCCTGACATATCAGTAGTACCAAAAGATCACAAGCTCCCAACTCACCATCCATCCGTGCCTCTGGCAAGGGATACAAGAAGTTATGGATCCTTCTATAATATACATACTAAGGAAATCTTGGGGTATTGGTTACACTTCATTTATTGGTGTCATTTTCCATTAGTAAAACACAATATGTTCTCTGTATTGAATTCCAAGTAAAATTTGGGGATCTGTTCCTCCTCCCACTCAGCTTTTCCTACAGATGCACGACAATTGTCAAAATAAAAACAAATTTTCTAAAATGTGTGTTCCTAAAAATTAATCAATGTATAAAAGATGAACTTGCCAAATCTATTAAAGGAAAAATTATTTATCAATTATTGCAAAATGTCTTCTATCTTTTAATAAACTCATAATCCTTTCTCATTTTCCAACTTTCATATGCATAGGAAGTAATTAAAAGACCATGACTTTGACGAGGCACTTTTAGCACTTCGGATAAGCTCTTGACAGCAAAATTTCCCAATACAACATTGTCTTTTGATTTAGTGACTGTTGTTACTGTCGTTGATTTTTTTGGGTGTTGATTGTGGATCTGTGTTAAAAGAAATTTGTAACATCATTTTTTTTCTCTGTCTATCACAGTGTTGCCTATTGGTCCAGTAGTGAGGAATATTTCTTGATGTTGAGATGTCATCCATATTGACGGATGTAGATCTTGTAATTCTGCAGCAGATCTTTCATGTCCTCTTCATTTTCAACATAAGAGTGTGTCATCTGCATAATACAAGCTGACATTCTTCGATATTTCAGTTCCTCAAAAGATTTGTTCCGAATAGACTGAATAGATATGGGGAAAGGATACAATCCTGCTGCTAATACGGTAGTTATGGACTGTAGTCAACTGCAGGGCATCTAAAAACAACCCTCATCTTTCTTATTGTGGATAGAATTAGGCACTTGTTGTTTTGTGGCTGTTGTTGTTAGGTGCTGTCAAGTCAAGTATGACTCATAGGACACAATAAACAACAGATTTGAGATCTATCCTACCCGCTGTATCCTTATCCTTTCCAACCTACTTGAGCCCATTGCAGTAATCACTGCGTCATCAGTCCAGATTAGGGGTCTTACTCTCGTTCACAGACCTCCACCCTCTTTTTCTTATTGTATTTTCAAACATTCAGATTCTGGTCTCAATGTCAACAGAGACTCCAAAATTATAGAATGAGGCACTGAGACGAGCACATCAAAATACAGAAAGAGAAGCAGATCAGAGTTTTAGGAAGCTGGCCTGCCAGCATCTGGATCACAAAATTACTTAAGGAATAAATAATACAAAATGCCAAGAGTGTTGACTGTGGAGCCGAGCAAACTGAAGCTGTGAACAATCTCAATCTCTTCGCCATCCATCCTGATGCTGCCAATTGGTCCAGTGATGTGAATCTTTGTCTTCTTGACATTGAGCCTCAGTCAATACTGAAGGCTGCAGTCCTTGACCCTCTGCAGTAAGTGCATGAGGTCCTCCTCAGTTTCAGCGAGCAAGGTTGTGTCATCTGCAAAACGCAGATTGTTGATAGATCTTCCACCAATCCTAATGCCGCACGTCCAACAGGCTTGGCACCAGCAGCCAGGAAATAAAAAAACGTATTGCGATGGGAAAGTCTTCTGTTAGGGACCTCTCTAAAGTACTCAAGAACAACGGTGTCTCTTTGGAGACAAAGGTGCGCCTGATACAGGCCATGGTTTTTGCAATCACTTGTTATGCCTCAGAGAGCTGGACAATGACTAGGGAGGAAAGAAGGAGAATTGACGCCTTTGAGCTGTGGTGCTGGAGAAGAGTATTGAATGTACCCTGGACTGCCAAGAAAACAAACAGATTCATCCTAGAGAGGGTTAAACCAGGCTATTCCTTGGAGGCAAAGATTCTGGGGCTTCGTCAGACATACTTTGGACATGTTGCAAGGAGATACAGGTCTTTGGAGAGGGACATCATGCTGGGTAGAGTGGAGGGACAGTGCAGGAGGGGAAGACCCTCTATGGGGTGGATTGATTCAATGACTGGGGTGATCGGGATGGGTGTGTCAGAGGCAATGCGATTGGCACAGTATAGAGCAGGGTTTAGGGCTGTTGTACATAGGGTCGCTATGAGTCGCAAATGACTCGACAACACATAACAACAACAACAAATAATACATATTGAAATTACTAAAAGACTGGGAAAGAAAAGAAATATTTTCTATTATCATAATTTTGTTATAATTCTTGGTAGAATATATGCGTTAAATTTCCTTTTATTGACACTTGTTTCTATTTCTATATGCCTACTTAGAAGGGTGGAAGAATAGTGCATGAGAGAAATACCAGGATGAGATGGAGTGATTCAGGGACTAGAGAACTGGAATTAGGTGTGTTCGAGCTGATGACATTGCCTCAGGACAGAGCAGGGTTCAGAGCTAATGTACATAAGGTCACTGTGAGTCACAGGAGACTCAATGGCACATAACAACAAAAACAACAACATAGCTATTTGCCAGTAAAGGAGTTGAAGCCAATGAAGAAATTTCCTCATGTGAAGATTACAGTTGGAATAGAATGAAATGCCACAAAATAGCCCATGCTTTTCTGTTATGCTCATTTTAAACTAGGTTTACCTCCTAGAATCTTAATAACCTGAACCATATTACCAAGCACAACCATTGAAATAGTGTCACAAACTAGGAAAGAAAACTAACAAAAGTGCCCAACTCTAGAGATAGTTGCAGTACTTTGCATTTTGTGAAGATCCTGTTCACTTCAGAGTTCCCTCTCAGCTGCTTGAAGCCAAAGTTCTTATGAAAAAGGGCTCATTAATGTTTTTAATTAATCTGAAAATGCCACTTTCCTACTCAGGAAAATTCAACAGGCCTTCATGGACTTCTTAAAGACACAATCTGTGACATTTGGTACCCTGTTGTAAAATATACTTTACATATATGTCTTCAATTATGTCTCAAAGATTCTGTTTATAGCTCCCAAATTTAAGTGCCTAAAATGAAGGCAGATAAACTAAGAGTGAATAAAAATAAGTCTGCATCTAGTTGTCATAGAATACTTGATATCAGATCAGCATGAATACCATGAAAAAACATAAAATATAAGTCACATTTTTAAGAACTATTACAATAGTCACTGCAACTCTGAAGTCTATGTGACAAGGGAAATTCAACTCTTGAACCTCATATTCAATTCCTTTCGTCTGTGTCCTTACTACGATATAGGAACTCACACGATGGTTTCACTAGATTTGAAAGCAAAGATCAGAATTATTAATATCTTAAGGACTAAAATTTAAAAAGAATAGTCAGAGAAGGTAAAAAAGAGCAGAAGGGTAAGTGGGAGAGCCCATCAGTGTTTGAGGACTGAGGTCTGAGTTATACATAAGATGAATGTGAAAACATGAATCCTATTAAAGAGAGGCCTCTATTAATTTGGAAGTTAATCCAGATATCCAACGCCAGAAGTGCTGTATAATTATTAGCTGTGACCCATTCAGAGACAATTTTTAATAGTCTGTGTTGTTATTATGTGTCATCACATTGAGAACAACACATAGAAACTCTATGAACGACAGATCTAAACACTGTCCTGCCCTGTGCCATCCTCATCGTCTCTGACATAATTGAGTCAGTTACTGCAGTCACTTTTCCAATCAATCCAGATCATTGAGGGTCTTCCTCTCTTTCTCTGACCCTCTGTCTTTCCAATCATGATGCCCTCTTCCGAAGAATAGCTCCTCCTAACAACATTTCCAAAGCATGTGAGATGAAGCTTTTGCATCCTTGCCTCTAAGGAGCACTTCAACTGTACTTTTTCCAGGACATATTTAATTGTTATTTTGGCAGCCCATGGCTTCTTTTAAACTTGCCTTTAACTCCTGGCAGTTTTAGAACGTAATAGTATATGCATCCAGCTTATTTTAAAAGGAAGTAGACACCTTAGAAGTAAGTAGTCCCGTGTTCTAGTCACTAGAGAAAGCTCTGTTCTGACAATCCAGAATTTATGGTTCAAATCCACCAGGTACTCCTCTGGAGAAAGATGAGAAATCTCCTCCTGTGGGATTTACTACCTCTGGAAACCCATTGGAGTGTCAACTATGAGTCGGTTTTAACTCAAATAACCATGACAATGACTAAATTGTTGTTGTTGTTGTGTGCAGTTAAGTTGAACTGACCCACACTTGACCTCCAGTGGATTTTCAGAGACAGAATTGCACAGAAGGATGAAAATCGGTCAAGGATACAATATCAAACAAAAGCCAAAAACTTCAAAACAAAGTCAATCACATTACCACTGAGTTAATTGGGATTTATGGCAACTCTGCAGGGCAGAGTAGAACTGCTCATAAAATGGCCAAGGCTCTAGATCTTTGAACAAACATACTTCATCTTTCTCTTATGGAACTACTGGTGGGTTTAACTAACCAACTTTTTAGTTATTTATCAATCCTTTAATTACCACACTCCCAAATCTATGATACACAGAGGACATAAATAGAAAGTGATGTGCCCATAACCGAACTGTCTAGAAGAAAAACCTAAAAACAAAATGTCAAAACTCGTCAGATAAGAAAAAAAAATTCCAGAATCTCTAAACTTTTAAAATCATTATATCCAGTGTATGATAACAATGTAGTAGTCATTAAAAGAAAGGAAAATACAAATTTGTCAAGGAAGAAAAATACTAACAAACCACGCTAAAGCTGTCCCATAAGTTGGTTTTTTAGAATGATATCTACGCAGTACCATAATAGATGGAGAAGAGATTGAGGCTGTTAGCAACTACAGCTTGTTTGGCTCCACAATCAACACTCTCGGCACCAGCAGTCAGGAACTCAAAAGGAAAATTGCACTGGGAAAACTGGCTGTCAGGACCTCTCCAGAGTGTTGAAGAGCAATGAGGTCAGTTTAGAGACTAAGGTATACCTAATCCAGGCTATGGTCTTCACAATTACTTGCTATGCATCAGAAAGATGGACAATGACTAAGGAAGACAGAAGAAGAATCTATGCCTTTGAGTAGTGATGCTGGAGAAGAATCTTGAACATACCATAGACCACCAAGAAAACAAATAGATCTGTCTTGGAGAAGGTAAAACAAAGTTTCTCCTTGGAGGCAAGGATTTTGAAGCTCTGTCTCACTGTGGGCATGTGGCCAGAAGGAATGTTCCTTGGAGAAGGATATCATGCTCAAAAGGATGGAGGGACAGTGAAGGAGAGGAAGACCCTGGATGAGATGGATTGATATGGTAACTGAGGCAATATAGGTTGGTGTGTCAAAATTAGAGAAACTGGCTCAGGACAGTGCAGGCTTCAGAGCTGTTGTCCATAGGGTCACCATGGGTCACAGGAAACTCAACGGAATATAACAACAACAATAATCTAGGATTCAAAAGACAAATCTGAAATTCATGCCCAAACCCACAGTGAATGTTAAAAGAAATATGACAACCATAAAATAAAGTTGCTTGAAAAATCATGATCTCTATTAAAATGAGGAATTTAATAGATGGCTTATTAGTTTGGTTGCATAAAGCAGAAAATTAGGTCTGTAAACTTGAAGAAAGAGCAAAATAAGTTACTTAATCAAAACTGTAATAATAATAACAACATAAAAAATTAAAGTGAATAGTGTGCCTCTCAAGTGGTTGGTACAGTGATAGTATAAAACAATATAACATGTGTCATTGGTGTCCCAGAAAGAAAGGTTAGAATGAAATAGGAAAATGAGGTGGCGAAGAAAGGAAGAGAAAAAGAAATAGCACATATTCTTCTACATTCGATGAAAATACTGACTCAGAGACTGAAAATATGGATATATCGGATAATGGCATAAAGGCATAAGAAACTATTTGTACCTACATACATTATTGTCAAATTGCTGAAAACTAAAAATTAAGGAAAAAATCTTGAAAACAGACAAGAAAAAAATCAAACAGCTCATTTTATATAATGTCGCAAAATGCTGGCTTATTTCCAATGAGAAATACGAAAGGCAGACCTGGTGAAAGTACATTCTTACAGAACTCACAAAAGAAGAGATACCCTTTGTTCCCAAATGTTTTAAATGTCTAGAAGTTTTCAAAAGAGGATGAAATAAACTAATTTTGAAACAAAGCAAACGTGAGGAATGTGTTGTCAAGAGACTTGTACAGCAGAAGAGGCTAACAGACAATCCCTAGGTTAAAGGCAAATGGAACAAATGGATGAGAATGTCATACGTATGAAATTACATACAACAACATTGTCCATGAAAGGTTTCATCGCGATACCTTCATTTTATTCTTCAGAACTCCAGTTTTTTTCATACAGCACAAGCTCTGCTAATATCTCGATCCTTTTTATCGTTTTCTTGGTGGTTTGTTTTTGCGTTCTTGTGTTGTTTGGAAGGATTTTATTTCGTTACCAAACCACTTGGGATTTTCTAAATATGTTATATAATACATAGTATTATTGCGTACTATCAAGTCAGAACCAACCTATAGCTGATTCTCCAATGGGTTCTCAAAGACAGTTAATTGAATGGGAGGAGATTGTCTGTACTTCTGCAGAGCGGCTGGTAAATTCAAACCATGTGCCTTCCTTAAAAAGATCCAGATATTAGAAGTGCTTGTGCTGTATGATTTTATGACATTCTGAAACAAGTAAAATCATAAAAAATCAGCTCAAAGCCTGCCTAAAGCATAGGAATTGTGTGTGGGTTTGTGTGTGTGTGTGTGTGGTGGTATTGTTTTTTTATAGATTGTCACATAGACTTACACATTTGTCAACTTCTTTAACTGATAGTATGGAGTATAAAATTTGTAGTATGGAAACAGGAAAAAATGAAGTTCTGAAGAATGAAAAGAAGGCATCTTGATGTAAACTTTCATGGACACTATTGTTGTTGTTAACATGCCATTGAGTCACCTACAACTCATAGAGGCGCTATGCACAATAGTTCTGAACTCTGCCTTATCCTGAGCCACAGAATCCAACACACCAACCTCCATTTCTCCAGTTACTGTGTCAATCCATCTCATCAGGGGTCTTTCTCTCCTGCGCTGTCCTACCACCCTTCCAAGCATGACGTCCTTCTCCAAGGCCTGGTCCTTCCTGGCCACATGCCAAAACTATGTGATTCAGAGCTTCAAAATCCTTATCTCCAAGGAAAAACTTGTTTCACCCTCTCTGGGACAGGCCTGTTTATTCTCTTGGCAGCCCGTGGTGCATTAAAACCACAACTTAAAGGCATCAATGCTTCTTTCGTCATCCTTTCTGTCATCATTTTCAGCCCAAGTTATTATTTATTAACACTTCTTTCTATGGCAAAACAACTCGTACACGTTCTGCTTTGTCCATTCTAATCCTATTCATTCTTCAAAGTCCTGTGAATATCTCAGCATTTGTAGGCATATTTCCTCATTAAAGCAGGCCCAAGGGACTATAGATGTGTTCCTCTAGATCTTACTGTCTGTACCATTTTACTTGGAATATAGATTTGACAAAGTTGATGTAACACAATTCTCTCTCTTTTATGGCTCTCAGGCAAGCTAGTTTTCTCTCTCTGGAAATAATCACTTTTGGGGCTACTTGAAAGATCACTTTCATTTAGACTGATGACAGCCAGGTTCTGATATGTTATTTATGAGGTCGCTTTGACTTGCAGTTGATCCATGGTATTTAACAAGAGCAACATCTTGAAAATATATTCAGCATGTGACTTTTTTGTATTGTTTTGTTGACATTTTCAAAGAGCAAAGAATATTAGAAAGACTTTTTTAATGAACATATCTATTTTTTAACACCTATCTACTACTAATAGTTTTGACATATGTCAATGTTCCATTGGATCTTTGAGGCTATAACTCTCTGTTAGGGCCTCTGGTGGCTTATTGGTAAGGAGCTGTGCTGTAAAACACCAAGGTATGTAATTCAAATCCACCAACTGCTCTATGGAAGAAAGACGAAAAATCTTCTCCTGTGTCATTTACTGCCTCTGAAAACCCACTGGAGTGTCAGATATGGGTAGGCTCTGACTCAATGATATATAGCTAAACAATAAATCTCAATGGAACACACTGTACATCCTTCTCCCTCAGAGCAACTGGTGAATCCAAACCAATAGGCTTTCAGTTAGCAGAAAGTACCCTACACACTTGTTCTTTCTCGATTTCTTTAGAAAAACTTTGTTCAAGTACATTTAAGACATTAAGTACACGAAGTTAAGTACATTAGACTGATGTCTATTTGTTCTATGAAATTCTTTGGCATTTGTGTGAAAAACAAATTGGTTTCTTTTCCCTTTACTTTTTACTTAAAGCTAAAAACTATGTACCATAAGTGTGAGTTGAAGAGTGTGTATTGTAATTTGGAGCTTAATTCCTAATCAATGGTTTTTCTCAACATATTCTTCTGTGAAGGAAGTTTTATATCTCTCTTTGGGTAGACATAAAGCAAAAAGAAAACAGGATGAAGCCAGGTAAAGTTGAAAGATTAAATACGTACAAGCTAGGAGAGTTTATTCATTGAAGAGGGACGTCATGCTTGGAAAAGCGGAGGGATGGCGAAGGAGAAGACGTCCCTCAACCAGGTGAGCTGACCCAGTGACTGAAGCACTGGGTTTGAGTATGTGAGACACAGAGAAGAAGGCACAGAACAGGGCAGAGTTCACAGCTATTGTTCATAGGGTTGCTATGTATGAGTGCCAATCAACTTGACAGCATATAACAACATCATGACTTATTCTCCTGGAATCATTTCCTAGATACAAATAGAAAATCTACCAAGTACTACAGTGTATGTTCACTAAATAGATCTTTAAGAAGTTTCTTTTGCTCAAAATCCCTAGCTCTTAGAGAGATGCAAATCAAAACAACTATGAGATATCATTTCACTCCTGTAAGAATAGCAAAATTTAACAGAGCAGCAAGCAACAAATGCTGGCAAGTTTGCAGAGAAACTGGAGCCTTTATTCACTGTGGGTGGCAGTGTAAAATGGTGCAACCACTGTGGAAGGCTTATGGCACTTTCTCAAAAAGTTGCAAATAGAAATACCATTTGACCCCACAATTCCTCTACTGGGAATGTACCCCAAAGAGACCATAACTGCCACCCAGGAAGATATATGCACACCTATGTTTATTGCAGATTTGTTCAAAATATCTAAGATTTGGAAAGAATCTAAGTGCCCATCAACAAACAAATGAATAGAAAAGCTCTGGTATATTCACACAATGGAATACTATGCAGCATTGAAAAACAAGGAACTCATGCAATATTATTCAAAATGGGTGACCCTGGAGGACATTATGCTGAGTGAAATATCTCAGTCAAAAAAAAGGACAAATATTGCATAGTGCCACTGTTGTAGAATGGGACTGACATCAGGGTTGGGGTAAGACTGAAAAAAATTGGATAAATTATATATACTGCACTGAAACAGATGAAGGAGAGAATAGTTTAATAGTGATATATGATTGGGTATTATCATTATGACAAGAATACAGGAAGAAGGTTGCATAGTGAAACATACTCGGGGTGGGGGTGGAGGGTATTGTATATCAATGAAGGAATTTTTCTTTTACTTTACAGAGAGAAGAGCGAACTGGGGGGGGATGGGGGATAGGGAGAAAAATGCAACAATGAATGAGTGGAAATGCAAAATCTCTGTAAATGTTCATTAAAATTAATAAAAAAAGAGTTTATTGTTATCATTAGGTTCTGTGTAATAGGTGTTAGTAGTAGTAGTAGTAGTAGTAGTAGTAGTAGTAGTAGTAGTTGAGTCAACTACTACTCATAGTGGTTCTATGAACCATAGATCTGAACCTGGCCCTATCCTGTGCTGTCCTCACGATCTATCTCTGTAATGCTCAATCCCATTGTGAAAGTCACTGTCACTCCACCTCCTGGGAGACCTTTCTCTTTTGCTGACCTTGTACATTATCTTATTAAAATCAGTTAATTTTATCTAACATATTAGAGTCAACCACAACCTGTCTCTCCTTCACCCAAAACATCTTCTGTTTAGTTTCCAATTTCTTACCCCACTCTGAACCAAAAACTGTGAAGATAGGACAGAGCACTATCATACTTTTTTTTAAATTTTAAAAATGTCACAAGTCATTGAATACATTGTTATACATCTGAGTAAATCCTCTAGACATTGTTTCACTACAGCAGAATATGTAAATATGTTCTTGAATTTCCCCCACACACCCGGTTAGTATGCTTATATTTTAAAAGTTCAACTCAAGGGGTGTTAACAAATGTATTAATCTGAATAACCACCACCATAATCAAGATAATAGAACATTCCCATGATGGGCAACCAGTGAACTGATTTCTAGCACCACAGATCATTTTAACATGTTCTTGAGCTCTGTATGAAGGAAATCCTGCATATCTTTTTGTATATATCTTCTTTCACTCAACCTATTGTATGTGGCAGTCATCCATGCAGTTGCTGGCATCAGTAGCATATTCTTTGTTTTTATTACTGGATAATAACCAGCTTAATGCAAGAACATACCTCTATATGCTTATTCATTCTCTTTTAGTGATTTAAAAAACTTTTGTGAAAATAAATTTATATTTACTTTTGGCTACTATTAATAAAACTACTATGTCATATGTAAATCTTTGCGTGTATATAAATTTTGGTGCTCCTTAGATTACTCTTAACTTCTAAATTATTAATAAGAATGGAGTTTCTCAGTCATAGAATAACTGCATATTTAGCTTTTACAAGGAATTATAATTCTTTTCCAACTAGGTATCTAATATGAATCTTAGACTGTTTTTGATGTGCATTCCCTTAAGGACTACCAAGGCTGAATGTAATTCTTCCATATGCTCATTGACTATTTGCATGTCTTTTTGTGTGACGGTATCTAAGTGTTCAACTATTTTGAAAATCCACTTCTTTGATATTTTCATTATTGCTTTGTAAAAGTTATTTTTAATATCTTGGGCACAAGTCCCTTGAAAGATGTATGTACTGGATGTGAGAACACCAAGTCTGTGACTTGCCTTTTCACTCTCTTGCTGGTTTCTTTTGATGATCAGATTTTTAATTTTTTTTTTCCTATAGCCTTAAACTATGTCGACAAAAAGGAGTAGGGGTTGCTGATGCTGTAAAGTAATAAGATAAGCTTCTATCTCAAGTAATTAAAGAAAAGCAAACAAACTTAAAGAAACTTGAACAAAGTAAGTAATAACAGTGGCAGATTTATGAACAATGTTGTTAAATAATAATGTAAATGAAACAAAAATTGTTTCTTTGTAAAGAAAAATTGACAAATCTCTGATCACGTTTATGGAAGGTAAAAGGCCTAAAAATATTAAGCCTGAGAAAGAGCACACCACTGTCAATTATTAAACATAATTAGGAAATATTAGAGGAAATATTTGTTAAAATTTGTAGAAATCAGCTTAAAATACTCAAGAATTTAGAAAAATAAATTAAATACTTCAATAAACAATAACTAAACCAAACACACTATCCATCCTGATTCGTTAGAACCCTCAATTCGATTTCTGAGGCTGTAAATCTTTACAGGAGGAAATTACTCATCTTTTGCCTCACAAAAAAATAAAAAATCTATATTCAAATCACTGACTTTTGATTTCATAGTACATAACCATTAAAGCAACTAACTGACTGTAATTGAATGCTTAGCTCCAAATACAATTAATCCTGATTACTTTAAAAAAATAGCTTATAATAAATAATAAAGAAATAATTCTAGTTACATGCATACTCTTCAAAATATGGAAAGGAATGAAAATGGATAATTTTTCGTCAGTTATGTCAGACTGCAGGAGACTTACTTGGTCATCTGCTCCTGTAGAAATTTCATCCTATTAAACCTGATGAGACAGAGCTACTCTCTCAAAATAAGTTACCTAGAGATAGAATTTACTCAATGACAAATAAAAACAAGCATAATCTTGATACCAGAACAAGACAACAATACTGAAGAGGGAGGTTGTGTGTGTTTGGTTTGGGTTTTTTTTTAAAGAATTTTTTTTTCTTTTCAAAGAGAAAGCTCACTGGGAGGAAGGGTGGGCAAGGAGGAAAATGTGCAACAATGAATGAATGGGGGGGAAATTAAATGGGAAGAATATGCTGTAAAAAATATATAGGTTGCATTTAAATAAAAAACACCGCAGAAAAAAATATTTGAATGTAGATATAAATATCTTAGGTGCACCTAGCAAGCTGAGTTCAACAAAACAATATTGTAATTGCAAATTTGGGCTTACCCAGGAAGGTGCAGGCTGTTTAATGTTAGATTCACTGTCATTCATTGTTATCAGGCAAAGGAGAAATAAAAATATTATATAATTACTTTAAGATAGTAATAAAAGCTCTTTGACAAAAATATCAATATTC
>NW_006399826.1:6431923-6479660 GCF_000299155.1 Elephantulus edwardii
TTAACAATTAATATAATATTCGATATTCAGTAATGCTTAAATTTTGTAAAAATAGAGTTGAAAGAAAGTGTGTCATTTTAATTTGATGAATATTTTTAAAAAGACAGTACACAATGAAAAAATCTTTTTAAAGAGCCAAGCAAACTGGGGGAGGGTTAGAGAGCAAAATGTACAACAATGAATAAATGAAAATCCAAATTTTCTATAAATGTTCCTTGTCAATAAATTTATTTAAAAAAAAGACAGTACTTTACTCCTTGAAATAAGTATTAAGAAAAGGATGGCTGTGTCAACTTCTTTTATACAAAGAGGCTCTAGTGAATACAAAATGATGATAAGTGAACAGGTAGTTAAGTCACTACATGGATACTGCAAAAAAATTATTTATTGGAGAAGAAGAGAAAAAAAATCAGTCTGCAAATAAAGTAGAGATGACCTGTATATAGGCGAAAAAAGCTCTTAGTGTCACAGTAGTTCAGGGTGCAACTGCTAATCCAAAGTTCCAACTCACAAGCGTCTCTGTGGAAAAAAAAATGTTTAACAGGATGGAAAGCCGTAAGTGTTGGAGAGGATGTGGAGAGATTGGAATTCTTATGTACTTCTGGTGGGACTGTAAAATGGTCCAACTGCTAGGGAAGATGGCTTCAGCTGAACATGTAAATCCCATATGTCCCAGATAATCTATCCCAGTTATTGTTAGGATTATATCCCAAGGAAATAAGAACTAAGAAGTAAATGGACATTTTTTTTACGACTATGATCATAGTAGCTTTATTCACATTAGCAGAAAAATGGAATGAGCCCATATCAACAAACAAATAGATTAAGAAATTATGGTATAACTACAGAATGGAACATTATGCAACATTAAGGTAGAATGATTTCATAAAATACTGTATAACCTGGAAGAGCCAAGAGAACATTATATTGAGTGAAATAACTCAGTCACAGAAGGACAAATTCTGCAGAGCACCCTTATTGTGCATTGAGCAAGAAATGTATAAATGTTCATGAGGGGGAAGAACATAACAAGAACCACGTGATCCTAGCAACTGATACAGAAAAAAATATTTGACTAAATCCAACACCCCCTCCAATTAAGGCATTCAGCAAAATATAGTAGAAGAGAATTTCCTCAATGTAGTGAAAAGCATATATATAAAACCCAAAAGCCAATATCATTCTTAATTTTCAAAAACTCAAAGCATTTTCTTTGCAAACAGGAACCATACAAGGATGCTCAATGTCATTGTTGTTGTTGTTGTTAAGTGCTATCGCGTCATAGGCGACACATAACGACCCTATGAATGAAAGACTTGAATGCTGGTATAACATTCATCCTTTCTCCAGGTTCATAGGGTTTCCAGAGGCAAATTATTTCAGAAGTGGATGCCACTTCTGCTTCCAAGCTTGTTTTAATTGGGGAGCTCCACCAAACACTGTCCATTTAATATTGTATTGGAGGTGCTTGATAGGGCAATATGACAAAAGAAGAAAATAAAAGGCAAAGAGGTTGTTAAACTGTCACTATATGTAGATAGTATGAAAGTGCACAAAGAAAAACTCAAGGACTCAACAACAACAAAAACTGTTAGAGCTAGTGGACTAATTTAGTAGTGTGACAGGTATAAGGTCAATATCCTAAAATCAGTGGGATTCCTCTATTGTAACAGAGAACTCAGAGGAGGAAACCAAGAAAGCAATACCATTTACAATAGCCAACCTCAAACTGAGATACTTGAGAATGAACCTAACTAGAGACACAAAGGACCTATGCAAAGAAAACTACGGAACATTTTTTGCGAGAAACAACAGGAGACCTAAATATACAAAAAAATGTGCCCTGTTCATGGATAGAAAGACTCAATATAGTGAAAATGACAGTCCTACCAAAAGCAATCTACCTATTTAATGCAATTCTAATACAGATACCAAATTTATTTTTCAAAGAGATTGAAAAGAAAATTATCAAGTTTATTTAGAGGGGAAAGAGACCTCAAATAAGCCAAGCACTTCTGAAACACAAGAATAGTGTGGGAGGCATAGTTCTCCCTGACTTCAAAACCTACTACATAGTAGTAATAATCAAAATAGCATAGTAATGGTAAAATGACACACAGGTAGACCAATGGAATAGAATTGTGAACCCAGAAATGGTCCACTCTATCCATGGTCAACTGATATTTGACAAAGAAACAAAACCCACCAAATGGGGAAATACCAACCTCTTTAACAAAAGGAGCTGGCAAAGCTGGACTGCTACCTGCAGAAAGCTGAAATAAGAGCCACATTCCACACCAGACACAAAAGTCAACTCGAGGTCAGAGGCCTGGGAAGAAAGCGCAAAACGGTAAGATACAAACTGGAACCAAGCTTAGAATGCCTATTCTATGGTATAAAGAAGCTGATAGATATAGCCAGAAAAGCATAATCTGGAGAGGATAAAAATTGATGAATGAGACTTTCCAAAGATTAGTTCCCTGTGCTCATCAAAAACTTTTTCCAATAGAGTGAAAAGAAAACCTACCTACCCGGGTTAGGGGGGCAGGGAGGAAACAAGAAAATACAAGCATTTGACAACACCGTTTCTGACAAGGGCCTCATAACAAGAGTTTACAGAATATTACTGGGCCTTCAGAATAACAAAACCTGATAACGCAATTGCAAAATGGGTAAAAGATATGAAAAGACTTTTCAAAGAGGAAGACATTCAGATGGCCAAGAGACCATGAAGAAATTCTCAAAATCATTGTCAATAAGAGAGATGCACACCAAAACCGCAATGAGATACCATCTCATCACTGTAGAAGTGACAAAGTTAACTGGGTAGAAAGCAATAAATGTTGGAGAGGATGTGGAAAGGTAGGAACTCTCATACAGTGTTAGTGGGATTGTAAAATGGTACTATGACTGTGGAAGGCAGTTAGACATTTTCTAAAAAAAAAAAAACAAAAAACCTAAATGTAGACACTCCATAAGACCCAGCTATTCTACTCCTAGGAATATCCATCCAGGAAACTGGAAATGAAACACAAACGAACATTTGTATACCAGTGTCCATAGTAGCATTATTGATCATTGTGATAATATGGAAACAGCCCAAATGGCCAACCACAACTGAATGGTTTGAGAAATTGTTGCAAATTTATACAATGAAATACTATGCATCACTCAGGAATAACAATTATGAAAAATACTACATATCTTGGAAGAGACTGGAGAATATTATGCTGAGTGAACTAACTCGGTCTCATAAGGATAAATACTGCATAAGGCTATTGTTAAAATTGAAGGGTAACTAGTAAAACATGCATGGCAATTCAATGAAGTAAGGGGTGTGAGCAGAAGGGTGATGATGGATCAGGGTGAAATCACAGAGTTGTACAATTTTGTGAGTGGAAGGAGGGGATAAAGGAAATGGGAACGTTTCGGTGAGGACCTGAAAATATAGGGTAACAGTGGGCATAGTCTAAGGGTGATTAATTTTATAAAACTTTCTGAATATAAATGATTGTATTAAGCAAATAGTGAATGAAGAATAGTGTGAAACAAAATATGTACAAACTTTGTAAGCAAACTAATATATAAATTAAAGTTAAAAAGAAAACATTTAAATAAGAAGATATATGTAAAAAAACCCCACTATTCCAACTCAATCAAAAGGATGAAATTGAAATCATGAAGAAGCATAATTTTGCGCACAGAGAAAATAATGGATAAATAGTATTAAACAGTATTATAAACTTTAAAAATACTAGATCTTGATTTGTATATATTTTGATGAAAAATTCATATACTGCTCTGAGTCAGAATTGTTTTAGCTTCTTTGTCAGTGTGTAGTCTGTGTTCCAGCAAATCTGTATCTCTCTCCTCCTCTTATCTCTTTCTTTCTCCCTCGCTCCTTATCTATCTACCTTGCTGTAAAAATACAAAAACAAATCATAAAAACTGTGTAATGTACAAAACTAGGAAATTTTTATCAGAAGTTGTTGTTGTTAAGTGCCATCTAGTCGGGTATGACTCATATCAACCTTATGAACAAAAGACTTGAACCTAGTCCTGTCCTGTGCCATCCTCAAACTTCCTGACACACAAGATCCTATAGTAGTCACCCTGTCAATCCACCTGGTTGAGGGTCTTTCTCTCCTTTGCCGACCCTCCACCCTCCCCAACATCATGTCCTTCTTCAAGGAACAACACCTCCTACCAGTAAGTCTAAAGTATGTGAAGCAAAGCTTCATCATTCTTGCCTCTAAAGAGCAATCTGGCTGCATCCTCTCCAAGACATATCTATTCGTTCTCTTGGCCATCCATGCAATGCTCTTCTCCAACACCACAGCTCAAAGGTGTCAATTATTTTTCTGTCAACCTTATTCATTGTCCAGTTCTTGAATGCATAGTTAGTAACTGGAAAGATTGTGACCTAAATCACACACACATTAGTCCTCAAACTGACATCACTACTCCTCAATAATTTGAAAAGGCCTCTGAATGCAAATTTTCCCAGTGTCTCCTTATTTCCTGACTACTCATTAATTGTGTTAATTGTGTGTGGATACAGGCAAGATGAAGCTATTGACTATTTCAATCTTCTCACCATCCATCATGAACTGCCCTATTGGTCCAATGGTAAAAAATCTTTGTTTTCTTGATATTTATATGCCATCCATACTGAAGGCTGCATTCCTTGATCTTCTGCAACAAATGCTTCAAGTCCTCCTTACTTTCAGCAAGTAAGATTGTGTCATCTGCATAACACAGGTTATTAATGAGTCTCCCTCCAATCCTAATGCCACATTCCTCTTCATCGAGTCTAGCTTTTTGGATAATTTGCTCAGCATATAGATTGAACAGGTGTGGAGACAGAATATATCCCTGATGCACTCTCTTCCCTCTCTCAAGCCATGCAGTGCTCCCCTACTCCATTCTCTCAACAGACTCCTGATCTAGGTATAGGTTCCTCATGTGCACAGTCAAGTGTTCTGGGATTCCCATTCTTCTCAATGTCAGCCACAACTTTTCATGATTCACACAAACACCTTTGCATAGTTAATAAAGCACAAATAGAACCACCACCACCACCACCACCCCCCAAAAAGCCCCAGGAATCAATGGGATACCAATTGACTTGTTTCAATTGACAGATACAGCCTTGGATGCACTCACTAGTCTATGCCAGGAAATTCGGAGGACAGCTGTCTGGACAAAGGATTGGAAGAGGTCCATATTTGTTCCTATTCCAAAGAAGGGTGATCCAACAACTGAATTTGGAAATTATTGAACAATATCATTGATATTATATGTAAGCAAAATACTGCTGAAGAGCATTCAAAAATGGCTGGAACAGTACATAGATAGGGAATTGCCAGAATTTCAAGCAGGATATAGAAGAGGCTGTGATACCAGGGATATCATTGCTGATGTCAGCTGGATGCTGGCTGAAAGCAAGGAATACCAGAAGAATGTCTCTTTGTGCTTTATCAAGGGTGTTAGAGATAAATAAGATAAATAAATTTTGATATAGAATGGCAACCAATAAAACAGTGAAAACTAATAAAGATCATTTATACACAAGTGAATTTTTAAAACATGATACACTGTTGAATAAAAATAATTAGATGCTAGAAATATTAATCTGTGATTACTTTGACAGAAATATCAACTAAATGGACAAACTATGTTAGGCTTTTAATGCATATTTAGGTAGTATTAAAAAAAATGAGAAACAAAAGCAAGGAAGAGATTGCTACAAAATCAAAATAATAATTGTGTCCAGGAAATTTGAAGGCATTGTTTTAAATCTTGACTTGGTATAATGACTCTTTATGAGGAGATACCTGTATATTATTTTATTAAACTGTGCATTCATGTTTGAGGCATTCATTGTACTTTATTTCACTGCAAAAACAACTTCATAAAGATATACAAAACTTTTATTCTATTTATAGGATGAGTTAAGACCATACAAAAGCATTATCTTAAAAGACTGCTGCTTTATTTCTGGAAGCATTTATCACATAACATTATCTTCTCTAATAACGTGAGATAAATGAGGTATCTCTGTTCCATTTTCAGACATACTGCTATATATCCTTGTTGATGTTGGGGAAAGAGAGGGATTTTCATTCTCTCTTGGGTTTTATTTGAAAGTCAAGAAGCACATAAAGTAGCCCAAGAGGCATTTGCAAACTGATCTCCAAAGGTAGGTCAGGATTCAGACCCTTGCTGCCTTGATGGCGTCTCTTTAATTAACAAAACAGAAGCTCTAATGGAGAAGCCTCCCAGTGCCACTGCAGTTAATGGTCTGTTAGCATTTCATTTTAAAGGCCTGGGGATAGAGGGCTTAACCCAGGAAAAGGGCTTTGGAAAACAAATTAGAAACTACCAAATGATTATGCTCCTTAAAACAGTTACATGTAAACCAAGAAAAAAAGCAAGAGAAGCTAAGGATTTTCACTTACTTTTTCTGCTCTTAGAAGATGAAGTATTCTTTTTAACAAATGCACTTTCTTGCTCCTTCATGTGATCAGTTCTTGAAAATGAAATTGTTGCGGGAGATCTGTTTTTATACCAACCAAACCTCTCACCTTCAAGAATCCAACACATGGTAAACTTGTGTGTTTAGAAGAACTATACTTTATAGTTCTGTGACTTCTGGATGGACTTGAACCGTCAACCTTTCAAATGGCAGCAGAGTGTAAACCTTTCAGGCCACTGAGTCTTCTTCCAAGTACAGCAGTATCTAGCTGAATCTCCAAGGAGCCCTAGTGACACTTTGCATTCATTGCATGTGGGACTACTACCTGAAAGAATAGTAGTAGTTGTTGTTTTTGTTGTTGTTGTTGTGTACCATTGAGTCTGAACCGATCCTTATCAGGTTTTCAGAGGCAGTTAATCACACAGGTGGAGACTGTCCATCCTTCTGCAGTTGAAATATAAAAGATGCTCCACTAGAAAAAGATGGGTAATCTCTTCCATAAAGATTTATAGTCTTGGAACCCAATGGAGAAGACTATGTGTAGAATCAACTCAATAGCAGTGGGCTTGATTTTGGAGTCATTTCAACATTTGACAGTAATAAGCTCTTTTAGTTACACAAATGATATCTAAGAACATTTAAAATATCTTTTTTGTATTGTGATTTAAGAGAAAGTTCACAAAGCATATTATTGGTTTTCATAATCAACCATTTATTCATGGTTTGTCCATAACATTAATAACAATACAGACAATGTCTGATTGTCCATTCATTCCATATCATACTTTCCTTCATACGCCCTAATATGGGTTCATTGTTTATTAATGTATATTCTACTTTCTCCCCCCACCACTTCCTCTTCCTGGTAGCCATACTGATTTTTGCTGTATATAAGCCTTTCTCTAGCGTTTCTTAACAAGGATCTCACACAATATTTGCCCTGAGAATAATGTGTTCATATGTTGCTGGGGAGAATTTAAAATGGTGCAATGACTATGCACAGCAGTTAGTGGTTTCCTTAAAAAGTTGAAAATAAAAGTACCATTTGATCCAACAATTCAACTACCAGGTATATACTCTAAAGAAATAAAATCAGCATTAATCACCTTAGAAGGAGAAACATAAAAATTCAAGTCCTCATCAACAAATGAATGGAGAAACCATATCTAAAAACTTTTATAGACTCTTTTGACCTTTTGGATTAAAAAAAATCCCTCCCACTATTTATTCTATCTTTATTTTAATTTATCCTTCCTTTACATTTTAGACATTTGTAATTGGAGATTTTAACAAAACAACACACACACACACTCCCCCCTAAGATTCCTGTGTAAAATAGCCAACAACTAAACAACATTTTCCAATCGAGTATGATGAAATAAGAAAGAAGAAAAGCTCCTATAGACATTTGTTTTTTAGAGAAAACTTCCTCATAAGTGTGCATGTATGTATTTGTCTAAGGAACAACTCTATCAATAAAGCATGCTTGTCTTTTTTTTTTTTTAACTGAAGAATGGCATGGAAGTTCTTAAAAAAGATAATTTAAGTCTTTCTCATGTTTCTCATGCTTGCTGAAAGTGAGAAGATCTTGAAGCACTTGTTGCAGAAGATCTAAGAATATAGCCTTCAGTATTAATTCCATCTCGATGTCAAGAAAACAAAGATTCTGAGAGGCAACATCATTATAGATAAAGAAAAGATTGAAACTGCTGATAACTTCATCTTACTTGTATCCATAATTAACATCCTTGGTACCAGCAGTAAGAAATCAGGAGATATATTTCACTGGGAAATTCTGCATTTAGGGATCTATCTAAATTACTGAAAAGTGATGATGCCAGTTTTAGGACTAAAGTGTATCTGATTCAGGCCATGGTCTTTCCGATCACTTGTTATGCATCTAAGAACTGAGCAATGAATAAGAATGACAAAAGAAAAATTGATGCCTTTGAGCAGTGATGTGGAGAAGAGCATTGAACATCCCAGGGACTGACAAAAGAACAAATGGATATGCCTTAGAGAGGTTGCAGCTAGAGTGTTCTCTGGTAGCAAAGATGATGAGGCTTTACCTCACATATTCTGGCTTGTTCCTAGGAGGGGCTATTCCTTGGAGAGAGACATGATGCTCAGAAACGTAGAGAGTTGGTAAAGGAGAGGAAGACCCTTGATGGGATGGATTGACACAGTGACTGCTGCAATGGGCTCTATTGTGTCAGGAAGTGTGAGGGTGGCACAGGATAGGACTAGGTTCAGATCTGTTTTTTCAGAGTTGCTAAGGGTAGTACTCAACTCCTCGACACCTAATAGCAACAACAACATGTTAAACACTGTAAAAATACAAGCTATGCCAAATATATACACATTAGAAAAACTTTTAATGAAAATATTAAACATACTTCTTTTCTCTTTCTCCTCTTTAACACGCTAAGACCTAGACAGGAATTGCATATCTTTCTCAATGGAACAGCTGGTGGATTTAAAGCAGCTCCTTACCACTAACCTGCCAGAACTCCTTGATAGTAGTAAAGTGGAAGTTTCTTAGAGTGGAGTTTTCTTAGACTGTATGTGGAATGGCTAGAATATGTATGAGAAATAAGATTCCTATGGTAAGAACAGGGAACTCTGGTGGCCTATCAGGTAAGCAGTTATATGGCCAGCCCAAAGTCAGGTGGTTCAAATTTGCCAGCTTCATGCTGAGAAAAAAAATGGACAATTTCCTCCTGTGAAATTTAGTCTCTGGAAACCCACTGGATTTCAAGCTATAAATTGATTCAGACTCAACAGCAATGAGTTGAATTGTTAAACTGTTGGTAAGAACTGGGAACTCTGGTGGTGTAGTCCATAACAAGATGCTCTATTAACCCAAAGACTGCACATCTTAGCTGGTTCAAATATATCAGTGGCACTACAGAAGAAAGATGGTCAGTCTCCTCTCAACTCGATTTACTGTCTCTGAAATCTGACAGAAGGCCGCTGCTATGAGTCAGAACCAACTCAAAAGTTTAGAAGAAGTAAGAACTACAAGTGTTTCAAATGGCTGATATTTCATTACTAACTTAAAAGTTGGTGATTTTTATATGCTGTGATTCTGATCTATGATCTGACTCTGTAAAGATTACACCCAAGAAAATCACATAAAACAGTTCTCACAAATTGGAATTGCCATATGGCAATAAGTTTGATAGGTTTTTATATCTTTAAAAAATGTATTATGATTTGAATTAAAGTTGACATAATAGTCTTTTAATTCAGAAATTCTTTTAGATTTTTGTTTAGTAAAACGCTTGCCATTCTCACATGTAACAACACATATTCCATTTCCTAGTTGTGCTAACCATTGTCACTCATCCTTTTTTTCTCATCCTTCCTTTCTTTCTGAGTTTTTTCCACAAGTAATTGCTACTTTTGATCTCATATAGTTGATTGTTCTAAGGAGTGGGTTCTTCTTTGGTATTATTGCTCATCTTATAGGCCTAGCTATCCTTTGGATGAAAGATCAAAGGCTACAGCCTTTACTATGGATTACATTTCAATATCAAGAAGATAAAATTCCTCATCACCAGACCAATAAACAACATCATGATGCTGTTATTGTGTATCTTTGAGTCAGAAATGACTCATAGCTGACACTTCAGTAGGTTTTCAAAGGCAGCAAATTGCATGGAAAAAGATTGCCAGTCTTTCTCTCTATTGTATGTGAGCTGTTATATTTGAACCACATATCTTTGCTGTGGCAGTATAATTCTTTATCACAAAGACACCAGAGCTTAGATTGTGGTAGATGAAGAAAAGACTAAAATTGTCAATGATTTTCTCTTACTTGGATCCACAGTCAACATTCTTAGTTCCCCAGGAGTCAGGATATAAGGAGACATAGTCCACTGGGAAAATCTACAGTTAGTGACCTCTTTAAATTACAGAGGAGCAAGTACGTTAGGTTGATGACTGATTCAGGCCATTGTCTTTCTAATCACTTGCTATGCATTTGAGAGCTGAGAAATGAACAAGGATGACAGAAGACGACTTGATGCCTTTGAGTTATGGAGTTAGAGTACTGAATATCTCATGGAATGCCTAAAGAACAATCATATATGTCTTGGAGAAAGTCCCGCTAGAGTGTTTCTTGAAGGAAAAAAAAATAGAAAAGCTTCATCTCACATATTTCGGAAATGCTGCTAGAGAAAGCTATTCCTTTGAGAGGGACGTCATTCTTAGAAAAGTGGAAGGTCACAGTAAGAGAGGAAGACACTCAGTGAGATGAACTGACACATTGTCTACAACATTGGGGTTAAGTATGTCAGAGAGGATGAGGATGACACAGGACAGATTAGGGTTCAGATATGTTGTTCATAGTGTTACTGTGAGTTGTACTTGCCTCAGTGATAATTAATAACAAACTTTGGGTGAAAGTTGAGTCAAAATGGTGAGCTCATTTCAGACAGTAAGGATCTCTAACAATCATTATTTTAAAGTTAGTTTCCACTAGTCTTTGAAACTAGTAAGTTTGATCTATTTTTTTTTTATTCTTAGTTTTAGGAACCTTTTATTTTGCTCCATGGTAGCATCTCCTGCACCAATTTCTACCAATCATTGGGTCCAATGTTCACTGTTAGCTCATAAACTTTACTCAGAGTTGTGGGGCTTATTAGGGAAATGGGTTGGTAGTCGAGTGAGACAAAGAATATCACCTCCAGGTTTAGTCTTGCGATCTCAGGCCAGATTAACAAGGCACAATTCCTCAATTAGTGAAAGTCAGGTTCATTTCAGCAGCACAAATGCACCTCTGGTTCCCTCAATAATCTAGCAAACTTTAACTATAGTAATTAAAAGTCAGCTTTTTCTTCAATCATCCTACAAGCAAAACCTTTAATTGAGGCTCCCTCTCAAGGTTTCCTCTGATTACACTTTGCCACTGTCTCTTCATATTAATGCCACATCTCTTCACTTCAGTGCCACAATCTTTTCAGAACATTGTCATAGTCTTTTTACCCTCTATCCACCAGCATCTCTCACAGTCCCTTTGCAGTCCCTCTACCACCTCACAGTGTGGAAAATCATCCTCTGATTTGGTCCCACAGCTGTTGATGATTTGCAAGACCATGTGTCTTTAGTTAAGGTAGTTAGAGACCATACCCCCGCCCTGCCCCCAACTACAGGGGATAACATAAGGACTAGAAAAAACAATTTTCAAAAGTTCTGACACCTCAACCACTATATTATTGATCTTTTTGAAGAACTAACTTCTCACTATTTTTATGTTTAAAAATTTTATTCTTTTTCTGTGTCTTGTATTTCTGCTCTATTCTTTTTCACTTTCTTCATTTTGGAATCTATTTTTTTTTCTCTTTTCTAATTGTTGGAGTTGTTGGGTTAAGATGATGATTTTAGTAATTGTTATGTGCATTAATTTCTCTAAAATGAATTGCAATTATTCTATAACTTAGGTTTATATTCCAAAGTTTAAACTAGTGTCTCTGTCTTGATATCATTGTGACTTCTTCTCCATCGGAAGTTGTATAGTTATAATATTTGTTTCCTCTTTTGCTTTACTGCTGTTAGGATTTACAAATGGATGCCTCTGATTCTCTACTTATTTGTTTCTTTTTTTCCAATTCCTTTTCTGAATTAGTTTGTGAGCAATGTCACAGGTCTTAATTTCAGGGTTTATTGATGTTGTTTCTTTGTCCCATTAAATTCTTTTAGTATTTTTATAAGGGTAGTCTGGTGGTTGCTTTTGTTTTCATTATTTGATGATAATAAACAACAGTTTTAGGTAGGACAAGCAGGTGTAATCCACTATCTGTTATTGATCCAACGATGCAGTAGCAAGTGGTGGCACTTGTCTGGCAGGTAGAGTAGTAGGTCAAAGGTATGACTGATGTAGCTGACTAGTGGAGAAATAATGCCTACCTCTTGTTGAATGGACAGCGCAGGAGGCGAAGACCCTCTATGAGGTGGATTGATTCAGTGACTGGGGTAATCAGGATGGGTGTGTCGGAGGCAATGAGATTGGCGCAGGATAGAGCAGGGTTTAGGGCTGTTGTACATAGGGTAACTATGAGTCGCAAACGACTCGACAGCACATGACAACAACAACAACTTGTTGAATGGACTAGAAAATTTTTTAGAAAAAGGAAAGGAGATGGGGAGAAAAAGCAGAGAAAGAAGGATAATAAATGTTGTTGTTGTTATGTGCCATTGAGTCGTTTGCAACTCATAGTGACAAGAGCCCTAACACCGTTCTATCCTGTGCCAAACTTGCCGTCTCAAACACATTCATTCCGACCACTCCACTCACAGAATCGATTTATCTTATCGAGGGTCTTCCTCTCCTGCGCAGTCCCTCCACTCTCCCAAACATGATGTTCCTCTCCAAGGACCTGTCCCTCCTCTTAACATGCCCAAAGTATGTCAGATGAAGCTTCAGAATCCTTGACTCCAGGGAACATTCTGGCTTCACCCTCTCTGGGACAAACCTGTTTGTTCTCCTAGCAGTCCATGGTATCTTCTCCAGCACCACAACTCAAAGGCCTCAATTCTCTTTCTATCATCCCTATTCACTGTCCAACTCTCTGATGCATAGCACATAATGGCAAAGACTATACCCTGGATCAGGTGCACCTTAGTCTCCAGCCTGACGTTGTTGCTCTTCAGAACTCTTGAGAGGTCCCTCACAGCTGACTTTCCCAATGCAATTTGTTTCCTGATTTAAGCAAAAGCAGGAAGGATAATAAATAAGGAAAAGGAAAAAGACTTAGAAAATTAGAGAAGAAAAGGAAAAGGGGAAAGGGAGGAAATTCTAAAAGGAGTTTTGGGGCAATAGTTACCTGAACTCCTAAGGTAGTTGATACTTGATGTTGTATCTTCTTGGACATATGATTCCAGCAACATTGGTCTTAGCTGTAACATGGTTACGTGTGCAGCAGAAGCTAAGTTCACAGTACACGATTGTGCTTCTCCAACAGTCGAGGTTAGTAGTACATAGCTTGCATTTCATGAGCGTGTACCTCACTCTCATCAATGCCAGGGCACTTGTCAATCACAGGTGCACTGCATATTTAAAACACTGTCCACAGGTGCAAGGCTGGGTCCAGCTATAAAACGATGTAATGTTTCAAGTAGGTACTGCTGTAAGAAGAAAGTCCGAATGAACCAATTTCGTATTGAGCTGGAAGGGTGAGGCCTAATCACTGGGTGGTTGGGAATTTGTGAATGCCTTATTATTTGTCACCAGGTAAAAATGGTAAGAAGAAGTCTATGGTCACTATTCACTAGTGTGGACTCTATACATTTTTGGATGTTGTTACTGTGTACCATAGAGTCAGAACTGAGCCATATCTGACCCTCCAGTACGTTTTCAGTGGTAGTTAAGCACACAGGAGGATGTTGCCTATCCTCCTATGGTACAGCCAGTGACCTCAAACCTTGTGCCTTTGAATTGCAGCGCAGCTTCTTGCCACTAGGCCACTAGAGCTCTTTTGTATAAGCACTAGTATTTATCCAGTTTCTTCCCTAGGGCAGGCCATATCTTGAAATCCATTCTTTCCGGCCATCACTTGACAAGCTTTCCACTGGAATCCACGTGAGTCTCAGCCCAAAAGTTTGGTGCTCAATACTAGGGCACTGTTTCATCTCACTTGACCTTCTCCTTCGGTGTTCTACAAGAATTCCTGTCTGCTTACTCATACATACTTTCGATTCTCATTTCCAACTTATGTTCTGGTCACGTTATTTCAATCTGTATCTATTCATACTATATATGTCCCAATGGGTATTTTGTAATGTTAACTTTTCCTTTCCTATATATTCATGTATGTCATGAAATTGGCTTTGCCTTTTCTGTATATTTTGTCTTCTGTGTCTTAAAATGGCCCAATACAGAATGAAACCCTGAGAAGTCTTTCTCCTCAGTAACTGTTTATGATGCTTCCAATTTTATATCCTCATTAGATATTTGTATTTCCAGTATTGCCATCTGAGTCTGTTTTACTCAATTTTGGGGTTTCTTTTTTTGTTGTTTTTGTTTTTTTTGGAGGGGGGTGTGTTTGTGTGTGTGTTGTCTTCTGGTGGTGTTGTCCATTGGAAGTTCTGTTGCTAATCTAAATGCCACACCTCTCTGGCTGTTCAAAGCAGCCAGAAGCTCTGTGGGAGAAATGCAGGCAACTACTTTCCAGGCAATTTACAGCTTCCAAAACCCCACTGGCATGTTGATTCTGAATTGACAGCAATGAGTTTTAGTCCTTTTGAGTTATAGCAAGATTGGGTGAAGTGTGTCTTGAGAATGTCATCGTGAGCTGCCCCATGGGTTGGGTATTTTCTTTGAGTGGTAAGAAATGGATTTTCAATCTTACATCTCTAGGCTCAAACATTGCATATTCCCCTTATTTATTTCTCCATCTATTATGATGCTGCCTATTGGCCCAGTAGTGAGGACTTATTTTTTCTTGATGTTGAGATACAATCCATATTAAAGACTGCAGTCTTCAGTTCTGCAGCAAGCACTGCAAGTTCTCCTTCATTTCTGGTAAATAAAGTTGTATCATCTATACAGTGCAGGTTGTTAAGTTGACCTCCAACCCTGATGCCACATTCTTCATAAAGGTCAGCCTCTCAAATGATCTCTTCAGCATATAAATTGAAAAGGTCTAGGGAAAGGATACATCTCTAACTCACTCCTTTGTTGGTTTTGAATCATGCAGTATTTCCTTGCTTTGTTAGGACAATAACTATCTTGGCCTATGTAAAAGGTTTGCACGAGCATAATTATCCTTCTATATTTTGGTGTTCTAACTACAACAATCATTTAAGGTGATTCTTAGACAATGAAAGATGCTTTGCTCTGTTGCCTTTCACTACATGAGCGTTATCTTTTTAGTATGACATTACAGTTAAGTACATTGTGCTTTGCACACAATGGACATTCAGATCTGCTGATTTGCTAGCATTATTGCTACCAGTCATTTAACTTACTGACTCATGGAATCAGATATTCTGTATGACATTCACTGGATATTTTTTTTGGAGGAAAGAAACCTCAGACTTTTCTTTCTCATTCATCATACTTACTAGGTAAACTCTGTTGTTGTTGTTGTTTAATGCCGTTGAGTCCTAGACAACTCATAGCGACCCTATGAATGAACAGCCTGAGCACTGTTCGTACTTAGAGTTTCCAGAGGCAAGCCATTTTGGAAGTGGATACCGCTCCTGCTTCCAGGCTTGGTTTAGTCGGGAAACTCCAGCCAACACTGTCCACCATGGGTACCCGTTACCACGATTGGCACATCACTGTCACAGGCTTCAGCATCACAGCAACCACGAGTTACCTCTGTACAGCAACGCACAGACTAGTGCTATACCACCTTCGGCTAGGTAAACTCTACTGAAATATATTTGCATATTAACAAAATAGCAACCTCTATAGACAGAAACAAGCTCTGGTGGCCTAGTGGTAAGAAGCTACACTGTAATCCTGAAGGAATGCAGTTTGGAATCACCAGCTGCTCTGTAGAAGAATGAACAGTCTCCTCCATTGCGGTTAACTGCCCCTGAAAACCCACTGGAGGGTCAGCTATTGATCAGTTCTAACTCGATGGCACCCAACAAAAACAACAGCTGAAGACAGATGCGTGTTGGCTCTTCTTCAGGTACATTGAATGGAAATAACATTCACTTCTCTAGCATGGAAAGCAAAACTTTACCCACAAACCATCTTGCCCCCATGACTGTTTTTTTTTCTTTTTATTTCAATCTAGATACATGATCTGAAATGTAAGATATATTATTTTAGCTTTACTTTTTTTAATACTACTGTGCTAATTTATAGCCAGTTCAGCCATTTGAACTTGGGATTGCCACTTGATTGGTTCTTGGGATTTTTCCTGAATATAAACTTCTTGGGAAATGAAATCATAAGGAAAATTAGAAACTCAAAGTTAACAACTACAAGACAGAACTCATTAACTCATTGCAATCAAGTTAGAACAGACTAATAGTTGACCCTCTGGCAGGTTTTTGGAGCCAGTAAATCCCAGGAAAGAGAGTGTCATCATTCTCTCACAGAACTTCTGGTGGATTCAAACTGACAGAGAGAAGCCCCTTTGAGTTAGTAGTGCAGCCCCCTAAGGACTATGCTACCAGAGATCCCAGGTAAGAAAGACAAAAATTGGAGCTATCAGTCACCTATGAGGTTTCTCATAAACTTGTACAGACCAGCTGAGTCAGAAAAGGCCATGTTACCGGAGAAAAGCCTTCTATGGAACCGAAGAAAAAATGACTTCCTTATCATGCTTATGAGTTGAAGTCTAGCGGGATCTTTTATCACAGAAGATCATCACAACAGTGGGTGAGAAAACATTTTTTTAAGAAAAGGAACAGTGAGGGATGCATATTTACATATTTTAATGAAAACAAATTATCTCTCCTGAAAGTAATTAATTTTGAAATTATTCAATTATGTGGCAGTGGTAGGGGGAAACAACGTTTGAGGTTTTTCAGTAAATTCCATTTTTAAGTAAATAATTATTTAAGTCTGGAGTTTTATTAAGTAATTCTTTACTGAAATCTCAGAATGTCAAGCCATTTTTTTCTCCACCCAAAATGCAGCAATTATGCAATTAAAAAGAAATTGCTCTTGTAGATTTCTTTCAACTTTGAAACATGCATTTGAAACTCAGTGGAGAAAGGAGATACAATAAAATTCCTGAGAAACATGGGCTTGGCTTAGAAATATTTATACAAGCAAAATTCTCATTGATTGTTGTGTCAATTTCTCAGTGTATCTGTAGAAAAATAAATTTAGAAGTAGAAAATCTAATGTTTGGAAGGAAAATGACAGATTATCTAATCCAACTTTTTATACGATACAGAAAAAAATTCCCACTGCAATACCATCAGAAAGCCACTCTATTTAACTAACACAGAATGCTTGACTCATAACTCACTAACTTGCTGAAACTGTGGGGCAGCTCTACCACTCAAGTTCTCCTCATATTTCCATCCATCAGAGTCTTTTTTTCCCCTTTCTAGCAGCACAAGTTTTGTCTAATCACTTTTCTACTTTTCTTTTTAAGTTATTGTCAGGTGTTATGGTGTCTGCTCGGACTCAACACACAGAACAATATTAAAATTGTTGGCAAGTCATAAACCACCCTCACAATTATTACTATGATTGAGGTCATTATTGCAATCATTTTATCAGTCTATTTATTTTATTGAGCATCTTGGGGTTTTTTTTGCCACTCCTCTCTACATATATTATGTCCTTCTTTAGAGATTGGTTTATTTTTTTATATGCTTAAAATAAATGAGTAAGGATGATAGGAGAATTGATGCCTTTGATCTGTGGCGCTGGGGAAGAGTATTGCTAGGAGAACAGACAGGTTCATCCTGAAGAGGGTGAGACCAGGCTTCTCCTTGGCAGCAAAAATTCTGAAGCTTCGTCTGACACACTTTGGACATGTTGCAAGAAGGGATCAGGCCTTGGAGAGGGACGTCATGCTTGGGAGGATGGAGGGACAGAGCAGGAGAGGAAGACCCTTGATGAGATGGATTGATTCAGTGACTCGGGTAAGTGGGCTAGATGTGTCAGAGACAATGTGGTTGGCACAGGATGGAGCAGGGTTGAGGGTTATTGTATGCAGTGTCACTATGAGTTGCCGGTGACTCAACAGCACATAACAACAACAAAATAAAAGAAGTCTCACCATCCTTGCTTTGAAGGGATATTCTGATGGTACCTCCTCCATTATTGATGTGTTTTTTCTTCTGGTCCTTCATAGCATATTAGATATCTTTGCTAACACCACAATCTGACTACATAAACTTTCCTCTTGTTAGTTCCACAAATGTAGACATACTGACTATTCTTGACCTTACATGTCTTCTCATACTCAGATTATATATTTCTTTTACTTCAAAAAAATTCTACAAAAAAATACCTACCAGTCACTCGTTTTTAAATGTTTATTATTTTTTATTCGTTGTTGCCCTTTTTCTTTCCTCCATCTCCTTTCCCTAGTCAACCCTGCAATGCATCTTTTGTTCCAGATTGTCCCCATACGTATAATGCATACTCATATATTCCTTTCAGACAGTTCTTCTTTTCTTGAGAGAACTTCAGTAGACAAACATCTTCCTTGCAATATAGTTTCCCAAATGTGACAATATGTGTCAAACAGAGTGGAATGGAACCATCATTGAAAGGAATGAATTCACTAATTGTTAAAATTTAAGTCTTCTATTTCATATAGAAGATATGCTCCTAAAAGAAATTCAAGAGGCAGCAAGCAGTATTGATTAATCACAAGGATGCCAGAGCCAGACTGGTGTAGTCTTTGTACCAGATGTGTGACCATGAGACAAATTACATGACCTCTTTGTCTCAAGTCCTTTATTAGTAAAGTAAAGATTATTTGGGTTGTCATAATATTAAATAAGCTAATATTTTTAAAGTTCTTAGAAAAGTTCTTGGCACATAGAACTTTCTAATGGGCCCTAACCACACGTGTTGGGTGAAAACAAGAGAAATTTATTCTCTCTCAATTATGGAGGTCATATGCCCTACATCAAACTGGCAGGAGAGCTCTTCTTCCTTAAAAGGCTTTAGAGATTTTATATGCATTTTTTTCTTCTTTCCTTCTTGTGGCCTTAGGCAATATTTTTGCTTATTGTTGCATCCCTTCAGTCTCTCTGGATCTTTCTTTAAATGATCTCTTCCTCTTCACTATATCATTTCTGAGAATGCTAGAAGTGAACGTGTTGTTGTTGTGCACTGTAGAGTCAGAACTGATTCCCCAACAGGTTTTCAGAAGCATTTCCTCTCACAGGAGGAGATACTCCATCCTTCTCCCGCAGAGAAGCTGATGACCTCAAACCATGTGCCTTTGGGATATTAGCACAGCTTCTTGCCACTAAGCCACCAAAGCTCCAAATGAATATAGGATCTAATATAATAACCTAGGATGATGCCTTTGTCTCAAGATCCTTAACTACATTTGTGGGAGGAAAGAAAAAAACCCAACCAAAAAAACCCCACATTTTTTCCAAATAGAGTAACATCACAGATTTCATAGAGTAAGATGTATACCTATCATATGAACAACAACAACACAATATAAAGAACTAAGACTTAAAGTCATATAGATGGTTAGTACCACTGACTATCTGTTCTCTATCATCCAAGAATGGAGGCTTATATGAAAAACATAACAGAAATTTTTTATAATGAGGATGAAAGTGTTGGTAAGGACATTTAAAGCTATAAAGGAAATGGTGATAGAAATTCCGTTCTCCAAACGGAACACCTTAGTTTCCTCAAATAATTAACACTGGAATAAACCGGCTGCTACAGGGTGGGTTCAGGCTCAGAGAGCTCCTTCCTTCAGTTTCTGAGAATGCAAATCTTCACAAGGAGATGCCTCTCAACATTTTCCCTTGGAGCAACTGGTGGACTTGTACTGCCACATTTAACAGCATAACAGATATTTAGTTGCCACCAGAACTAAACTTACGGAGAGGAACTTCAAAAGACAGAACAAGAGATCTGTTTCTGGAAGGTCTTTGCCTTGCAAACCCTGTGGAGTAGCCACACTCTGCTCCCATAAGGTCACTGTGAGTAGGCATCTGTGATGGCAACCAACAATAACTCATGGAGAAGGAAAGACTTCAGTAGGAAAACCAGAGTTCTAGCTGTATATTTGAAGAAATGACATGTGGTAGACGGCATTGTCGTCTTTGTAGTTGTTAAGGGGTAGAATTAAAGTCAGCAGTCATTGGTTACAGGGAGATAGATTATAAACTTAGTCAAGAGAAATATTCCTAATAACTGTCCACTTATAGGATAAAATGTCTCAAAAGCCGGCAAATTGTCTATTATTAAAGGTGTGCTAAAAAGAACGTCGGTGACGTAGTGCACTGCGTGTGAGATGGCTAACTGAAAGGCCAGTGTTAAGTCCATCCGTCAGTTGCTCCACAGAACAAAGAAGGGCAGCCTCTACTCAGAAACGTTTATAGCCTTGGCAGTCCAATGGATTTTGATTATTCATTGACATTCACTTTACAACAATGGGTTTGGTGTTCTTTAGGCAAAGACATCGCACACAGGCAGGCATAGAAGTTGCAGATCTAATTTCTAAGAGCTTTTTAAATGGATCCATCAGGTATTTAACAATTCAGATGGACTTCTCTGTCATGTGGAGATCTTTGAAAATTTTCACGCTTTATGTTGTTGTTGTTATGTGCCATTGAGTCGCTTGCGACACATAGCGAAAATTTGACCATTTGTGTGCTTATTCAGATTTCAGGTAAACTAAATGACTATCTACTTGTTTGTCTTCTTGTATTTCAACTGCCACTTTGGATTCAGAATTACAAGGCAGCTTTTTGCCACCAGCTGCTCTGTGGGAAATGTATGGGTGATTAACTGCCTCTGAAAATGCACTGGTGGGTCAGCTATGGGTCGGTTCTGATTCTATGGCACTCAATAACAACAACATTCTGAAGTATAATCCTCAGGACAGTAGCCTCAGCATCATCTGAAAACTTGGTATAAATGCAAATTCTTGATTTCCATTCTGTACTTACTGAATCAGAAACTCTGGGAGGGAGAGTTCATGAATCCTTGTTTTAGCATTTCTAGTTTATTGTGATGCAAGCTGAAGTTTGAGGCTCTTTGGTTCCGATGACCTCTGAAATCCCTTTCAACATGTCAGAGTTTGATTCTAAGAGATGGAGAAGGACAAGGAATTCAATCAATAATAAATCTAAAATTGAGTTGAAAATGTGAAGAGGGAGTCATAGGCAGGATTGCCAGCAAATTCTGCAGAGGCCATATTGTTCTCTGTATTATTCCTCTAAGCCTGGATAATCATGCTCAATGATGTATATTCACTTTAAGAGGATTCTTCAAGTGGAAAATGTTCCTGAAAGGTTTAAACACCGTGAATGATTCCAAACTCATCATTGTGTCATGGGAGCAGAGACCACTAAGAATGCAACTACAGAGGAAAATAAAAAGAAGCTAAAGCTTGGCAACTTGTGGTAGTTAAGAGTGAGACTATTCTAGGCAAAACTATTCTGCTTAGGACAAAGAAGGGCTTTTGATAGTGGGCCGGTGTATGTTATTAACATTTGGGAAATTAACACTGTGATTGGATTTAAGTTGACATCAAAGTGAGAAAATAAAGAATGGGGATGCGGGAATTCAGGTCCCAGAAGATTATTAAGTGTGATAATTATGCTCTCTTAAGTACAGTTTCTGATACACACACAGGATAGATATACACATATATACATATACGTGCACAGGATACACACACACAAAATAACTTGTTTATGTACAGTTATGTGTTCACTTTGAATGTAAGAAGTTTTGAAACTGAGAAAAAAAAAACTAACACATGTTCTTTTCAATCCATTCCTGTGCATCTGAGAACAGAGCAGTGAATAATGATGAAAGAAGAAGGATTGATGCCTTTGAGCTGTGGTGTTGGAGAGAAGTACTGAACATCCTATAGACTACCAAAACAAACAAAATCCTATCAGGTATATATTGGAGACGGTGCAGCCAGAGTGCTTTTTGGAGGGAAAGATGGTAAAAGCTTTGTCTTATATACTTTGGGCTTGTTTCTAGGAGAAGCTATTCATTGGGAAGAGACATCAGGCTTAGAAAGGTATAGAGTCAGTGAAGGAGAAGACTGTCCACCAGATACATTGACACACTGCTGCAATGGGCCCAGATATATCAGACATGATGAGGATGGCACAGGATAGAACAGAGTTCAGATCTATTGTTCTAGGGTCACTACTAAGCATACTCAACTCCACCACACCTAACAGCAGCAGTAGCCACCCATCATGGGTTCTTGGACAAACAAAATACTCTTTCAAGTTCTTTTACTTAAAATGATTAATACAAAATATCAAACTGATTTAAAAACAGAAAAAAAAGAAACAATTTCTTGACTGACATCAACTACTTGTCCGTCAGTTTGCCAAACTGTATTAACTTATATATTGTTGTGTTACTGGTATTTCAAACACCAAAAAGGGTCACCCCTGGTAAACAGGTTTCAGCAGAGCTTCTAGACTAAGACAGATTCACAAGAATGGCTCAGTAATTTACTTCTAAAAAGTAACCAATGAAAAACTTGAGGCTCACGACAGAACATTTTCTGACTGATTTGTTTTGAACATGTCGCCAGGAGCTCTCAATCACTAGAGGTGGACATCATGCTTGGTGAAATAGAGGACTAGCAAGTGGTGAAAGGAATCTTAAAACAGATTTGGTACAATAGCTGAAACAATGGTCTTAAACGTGCTGGCCATTTTGAGGATGACACAGAACCAGATATTGTTTGGTTCTATTGTACATAAGGCCTTATGAATTAATGCCAATTCTACTGCAGCTAACAACAACAATTGAGTGATATTTGAGAAATGCAGAATTTGTCAGGTTTCAATGAGAAATTGGGCTAACAGCTAAGTGATGATACCAATAATCAAGTTCTTTCAGATTGTTCTTCAAATAGTTAATCTGGTAAACAATGTGCTGGCTTTAACTGAGGGGTGTCTTTCCTTGTATTTTAATCACAGTTTCCTCAAGTAATCCAAGGTAGATTGCTTCTCACTCATTTCAGTAGGAAAAGGATTTCTCATTTATTTACTCATATTAGACTTCTTTCTAACTGGACATTCTTCAGTCCTATATCCATTTCTACACAAATCTCTGTGGCGAGTGGGGCTATTTCAATAAGCTCAGGCCAATTTGGATTAACTAGGAGCAGGGGATGGGTTCTACCTCACTCCAAGCATAGTGACCTTCCAAAAGAGCAGCCTTTGGAATGAGAATGAAGGTGTAGACACTGGACAGACAATCAACAACTGAATATAACCAGATCAGATGAGATATGGGCATAAGCTTTGGTTTTCCTTAAAAATAAATCCTCTGTCACTGAATTAATTGCAACTCACAGTGATACATATTACATAAAGTAAAACTCCTTAATAGAGACAATTCGTCTTCACAAAAGTGGAATTCTTCTTTTTTTCCCCATTTTTCATTGCTAGGTTCCAACTGCTGACCTTAAGTTTAGTATTTACTGCTGTCCTTTAGAGTTTGTATTTAATTTAATTCTCATAAACACAAAGATGTACATGATATTCTTAGCCATAATATGCTCTGATGTTTATCATGTATTTTCAATTTCAAGATGAATATTTTTCATTTAGCTCAATAATCCAGAAGCAGAGAGGGATGTTTTGCAATTTATCAAAATATTATTTTTTTCAGTCTCTGTCTTTAAAACGAAAACATCACCATATATAAGAATGTGTAAACAGTCCCAGAGAATATAATGAGAATATCTTTTTCTTACCAGGTAAAAATGACTAGTAGCCTGAGATATCACAGAATGGGGAGAAAAAAAATAACACCAACCAATCCCCAATCATAAGATCAGCATATTGGTTTAAAGGAACAAAGTGTTTAAATTCTGTATCTAGGTATATAAGGATCCAGCATACATATTCTTCCTTGATCTGCAATTCACATTTTCATTTAAAATAGAAGTTTAGGAATGTTCATCCATTGCCTTTTCCCCCTTTGCTGGTTGAGATTTTATATTTATTGAAATGTGTGAAAAGAGATGCCAGACTCCTACCTTAAATAGTGAAACTTAATGTTATCATATGAGAACCAGCAAAATGTATTAGAGAATTTCTGAATAAAAAGAGATCATTATGGGAGCAGTCCTAGGGTAAAGGCATGCCTTCAGTATAAGAAGCAAGCTATCGACCACCTCTATTTGTTCCTTCATATGTAAGTTCTTAGAAAAGATAATCATCTGTCACGTGATGACATAGGTAAGATAATCATTTGGCTTTCTTTAAAGAGATAGCCTGCTCACTCTGTGGGGGTGGGGGATGGGGGTGGGGTGTGTGTGATTGCCAGGGAGTCAGAAGCCACTCATAGCTGATCCTCCACAGGTTTTTGCAACTGTAAATTGGACCAAAGGAGATCGCCCATCTTTCTCTTGCAGAGATGGGTGGATTTGAACCACCAGGGATGCGAGGCTTACAGGTTAGCAGCAAACTCGTTATAGACTATGTCATCACCATTTCCTTCTTTACACAATCCTTTCCCTATTACGTGGAGTAGAAGCTTAGTGGTGGAAAAAGCAGTTAAGACCAGAACTAATACCTGCTTCTGTAGGTGGTAGGTCCCATGCCATGTGCTATTGCGGAATGCTGGGGAGGAAGGGAAGGCCTCTGGCCAGGACGGGTTGCCTGAACTCCAGAATGGTGCAAGCCTCCCAACAGCCTTTAATACAGGGTAGAATAAGCTCCCCTGTGTTTGGCCGTACTGGCTCGAGAAAGCTCGTCACCTGGGAAGACAGCTGTTGCATCTGTTGAGCAGGAAGTGGTCCGCACAAGGCTGAGGTTCTCCTGACCAATCCACATGCCCCAGGTCTGCAAGCCCACCCTATCCTGTCTTCCTGTATATATAAGTGCAGTGCTTCTCCTAATAAAGTTGAGCTGGATTGACTCTTTGATCCTCTCCCTGAGTGGCATCTCCGTTGTGCTTTCTCCCATCCGGTTGTTGCTGTTAAGTTGTCGGTGGACTGGCAGAGATAATGGGTTCTATCTACAAGACAATTATTGCCCTTAGAACTACATGCATTGAAAGGTAGATATGGGAATTTATGGAACAATGGTTAAGCACTCAGAATGTTATCAAACAGTTGGCATTTTTAACCCATTTGGCAATCGTTATCTGTCATGGCTTTGAGTTGAAATCAATGCTACAGCAGTGGGGTTGTTGTTTTTCTTTAAGTATTCTTGAATGTTTCACAAGGGTGAAACATCAAGTCAATCTAAATTTCTAATAAAAATATTTTTTAATTATGTCTATTTTTTTCTCTCCATAAGAATCCTGGTAAGTATTCTTTTCTCCTTGCTTACATGTTTGGTGTTGATTTACGGCCCTTATAGATGGGCATCTGGGGCAAATAGCCAATGGCTGGCTCCTTAATCATCTTCTGCAGTTAGCAGTTCCACTATGCTTGTCTTGGCTTCCTGCCTTGGCTCTGAAACATTCCTACTAACGTGAGCATGATTTATAGGTGATCTCTCTTTAATAGGAGGAAGACAGTGATGTAATTGAGAGGACCCTGGGCTGAGGTTCAGAGTAGGTCGATTTGCTCCCCAACTTGCTACAAATTAGCTTTGTGATTGTTGGATCGGTTATGGCCAATGTTAACAGCCTCAGTTTCCTGATCTGTAACGTGAAGGGGTTGGACCGGGTGATCTTTAAGTTAGCTGTGTGTTATAATTTACATCTCCTCATCAATGTCCCTTCTGCTCATTTATCAATCTCCACCCCCACCATAATCCAAACACTATTATGTCTCGCTAGTTAAGAGGAAGAGAGCAGCGAAGAATTTAAACACTGTTTCATATGTCCCTATCTGAGTTATTTTGCAAAACTGAATGATAAATTTTTTAAAGGTATAGATTCAAGGCCAAGCCTCTTTCTCTCTCTCAATCTGTGTGTGCATCTGTGTGTTCTGGTTGTTTTCCTTCTTTAATTGCTTCTATTTCTTTGGGTGTGGAGGCAGATCTTTTGCTTTCTCTTCAGCTGCTGCCAATCTGGGACCTCACATCTTTGCAGCTGTTAAGTTAAAACTTTTTACAGCAAGTACAGGGCATTTTGAGTGCAGTAACTGCTATGACAACTTCAATGTGATAATGATAACCTATTTTTAGGTAAAGCATTTAAATATAAATTAATACTAAACTAGTAACTGTTTCTGGAGAGGAGTGTGAGATGTACTATGGATTAATTTTCCCTTGTATTCTATAAATAATCCATAAAGGTGGGACTTATAATCAGTTATATTGTGTCCCCAGTCCTACAATAATTACTAGGACATCTAAAGAGTTCTATACATCTTGTTGAATGAGGCATTTACTTAAACTTGATGAAAGCACGGGAAAGAGGTTAATTGGTGGGACAAGTCAGCTATTTATGATTCCACAGTCCTTACTCGTTTCGAGAATTGCCAGGCTGACATTCCCTTGATGTAACCATCACTAATACTTTCAATCATGGTACATTCTCTGTTTTCCAATCTTCAGTATGCCTCCTGTCCCTCTGCTTCCTCCTTGATGGGCTTATTCGTTTTTCTTCTTTTCTGATTGACACCTGTCTCTTAATGCCGATAGAGCAAAGATTTCCTCTGTCACCAGATGTCTACTTAGCTGAGGTGCCCTCTAATATGGATTAGTGACTGGTGGATTTATTAGGTTGACGGATAGTTGAATATTATAAAGCATCAAGCTGACATGAAGTAGGAAGGAAATGGAATTGACTTTGGTGAGACATAAAGGGAAGTTGTGGGGAAGGAGTGATATTTCTGTATTACTTCATGGAAACTATTCCCTTCTCAAAAACATGGAAACTTTGTACAGAAAAGGAATGTTGACTAAAGTGGCAGGAACCCAGTTGGATGATCAGAATCTGAAAGCTCCAACCTCTTTGTATCACACAGACATTACTCAGAGAAGAATGTGGAACAGGAACAAACAGACCTTCCTCATTGACACAAATGATCGTGAGTCTTGATTTGACGTTTTAACTCTGGTATCAACTTTCACTGTGCAAATGGATTCTATTAAGGATATCTAGGTATACATTCTCTGTAAATTTCCTTCCTAAATTACATTTCAAATTCCCAATTGTGAATATATATTATAGTAACCTGTAACTCTAGTGGACTAGTAGTAAAAAACTGTGCTGCAATCCCAAAGGCACATGGTTTGAATTCACCAGCTTCTCCACAGGAGAAGGATGGGCAATCTCCCGCTATCCTAGTTATAGCCTCTGCCTCTGAAAATTCACTGAAGTGTCAGCTGCAGGTTGGTTCCAACTCAATGTTACACGACAAGAGCAACAACGTTCCACACTGAAAGTATTGTTTGCAGCACTTGCTCATGAATCAGTTTTTAGGATGTTGTCTCCATCGTGCGTGCCTCTCTCCTATTGTCAGATTCTGTCTTCCCTGATTGAGAGGGAAAAGAGCAGCAGTGCCTGCTCTATCCTTAGAGTTGAATAGTCAAGTGACTTCCGGCCCCAGGAGGTTGGGTCCACCCTAACCATCATTGCTTGAAATTTTGATTCCTTGAGACTCCTTCACTCGCGGCCAGGTACAGGATCAGAAGGCAAAATTAAAGACTTGAGCTCTTCCTTTGCTGTCCATTAAACTGACAGTCAGTCTTCTAAGCAATGTGGATCATCAGTAGTGGGTCCTAGTAGAATTCTAGTTCTGCAAGTTCTCTCCTTAATGTCTTGTTTTTCACTAAGATTTCAGTCCTGCTCTCTTAGCAAACCCACTGCTACCAGGTTGATTAAATTCTGACTCACTTCATCCCTTTGCTGGATCTCTGAGGTGGTAAATCTTTATAGGAGGAGACTTCACGTCTTTTCCACCCTGGTACAACTCACCAGCTGAACCCTGAGGTTTAAGTATTCTGCAAACACTGCACTTTCGTGTCCAGCATTTCTCCGTTAGAATTGGTTGTGTGGGCAAGAAAAGTCATTACAAGCACAGGTTTGCAATCATGGTGACTGGCAATGGCTTTGCTTAGATCTTTCTTCCTCAATAGTCTTAGGAATTGAAGTCTTTGTGCCTTTGTTTTTGTTTTGTTTTGGTTTTTTTTTCTTTTCCTTTTGCAAAATGGAACCAAGATGACCTGAATCTCGGAAGTGATTTGCAAGAGTTAAAGAAAAGTTCTGCCTCATGTTGATGCTGTCTGCTCTTGCTGGATGAATGTCAACCAGCCAAATACAATTCATAGCATCTTTATGAACAACAGACCTGATGTCTGCCTTATCCTGTGTCGTCCTCATGATCACTTCTATGCTAGAGCCCACTGCCAATCCATCTCATTGAGAGTCTTCCTCTCTTTCTCTGATCTTTCACATTTCCTGGCATAATGTCCTTTCCAAAGGATTGGCTCCTTCTAACAACAGGCCCACAGTATGTGAGAAGAAATGGCACTTTCCTTGCCTCTAAGATATTCTATACACATTCGGGGGGAAAAACAGCTTAAGAAGACAATTGTATGACTGTCCACAATGCAAGTACCAGAGAGGATTTTTTTTTAAAACATGGATTGGTTGTGATAAAATAAACAATGCATTCTGATGAGAGAGAAAAGCTCCTACAATACACCTTCTCAATTATTAGCTGATGGTTCTGCAGCCACTGCGTGATGCCTACAATGTTTCAGGATCATTATTATGAACATTTCACCCAGAACCTTCTTTCACTCCTGACATGTGTTCAATAAATGTTTGTTTGTAGAGTGGGCAGATATGAATGGACATCAATAATCATTGTGTTATTGCAGATGGGTGAAGTGCTGGTAAAAAGGACATCAGCTATTTCACTGCCCCAAATATTACTGGAAAAAAAACCAAACCTGTTCATTCCCAATGAGTATCTTCTCTTCAGAAATATTGAAGAGATCTCTTGAGATCACACAGCTAAGTCATGGCAAGGTTGAGACATATGTTAAGCTTCAGGAAGAGATGTCAGCTTACTAGTTCGATTTTAATATCAGATGTCTCAGATGTCAAATAAGATTTTCTTTTTAAATCATTATTATTCCAAATTGGGGTTGTGATCTTTAGCTAACCCGAAGGTTGGTGATTCAGTGGAAGAAAGGCCAGGCATTCTGCTGTTAAGATCATAGCCAAGAAGTCCCTGTAAAGTAACTCTCTTCTGTAACTCAGGAAGACTATGAGAGAGGAACCAACTAGAGAGCATCTAACAACAAACAATAACAATGCTCCATATATTAAATTGGCAAGTTTAAATGTTTGTTGGAGCGTCCCAATTAAAACAAGCTTGGAAGCAGGAGTGGCATCCACTTCCTAAGTAGCTTGCCTCCGGAAACCTATTAACTTGGAGAAACGATGAAAGTTATACAAGTGTCTAGGTCTTTCATTCATAGGGTCACTATGAGTCATGTACTATTCAATGACACTTAACAACAATAACAACAATGATTTTATACCTGGCATTGTATACCTGGCATTTAATTAGAATATATTCATACTACAAAATTGCTAATTTTGTGTCTTAGATTCAAATTTAACTCAGGATCCTGTATTTTCATCCTCCAAATCAGGCAATCCTATTCTGAAGGCAATCTGCCTTCCTCTACACCATTTATGGATAACTCTGTCTATGACCCAATATTATCTGGGTGGTTTCCATACTTGAGGGGAGAGGGAGTTCCTTCTCTGAGGTCTTGAGTATCCTTTTACTCCCATAATGTCAATCTATGATAAAAATTTATCCTCTCTCACTCTTCCTCAGGAAGTTGGTCTATTCCCTTGAAACTCTTTGATCCTTCTGAATTTTAGTCTTGTGGTTTTTATGCCCATTTCGATGATTCACCTGCACCTCATTAAACTCATTTGTAAATAAAAAATTTCCCACAATTCTATTCCTTTTTCTGACTTTTCTGTTTTCCAATGCAGATTTACCAAACCATGCCAAAAACCAATTCCAATTTATCCCAGCCTCTCTCTAATGCAACCTCATGTGACCCATTCCTTGGCCTGTTGTTCCTTTTCAGAACAACTATTAGCTTATCCTTTACATTGACTATTATATCATCTAGTTTTCAAACCAAAATATTTGTTTCCTGATGGCTTCACTTTCTTCATCTCAGGCCATGTCTCCTGAGGCTGTTCTGCCAAGCACATGGAAAAGATAATGCCTCTAAAATACAAGTTTTTCTGATAAAACAAATACATAGTAGAGAAACAGACTGTATTTTTTGTTGTTATAAAACAATTGGTGACAGAAAATTTCAAATGATTGAGAAGTATAAAAAATGTTGCTCAAATTTACTAATAAATTATAATAACTCATTGCAATTAAAGGGGTTCTGACTTGTAGCCAACCTTTGTTTGTGTTTCCAAACCGTTATATTGCACAAGAGGAGCTTTTCTGTCCTCCTCTCTCAGAACAACTAGTGGATTTGAACCATAAGACATGTACAGCTGTCTGGCTAGCAACACGATTCTCTATGGACTGTCACCAGAGCATCCCAAATTTGCTAAGGATTCAAGCAAGTGCAAATTAAACCAACATTGATTAATATTGATTTTGAGGTTATCACTACTAGTCCTGTATGCTTAATACTGACTCACGTGTATTGGACTACAACTGCACATGCATAAGATTGTCAATGGTTAACTTTTTCTGGAAGCAGATTTCCAGCACTTTCTTCCAAGATACTAAGAGAGAAAGAGAGAGAGAGATCTTATATGAGATCCATCCTTAATGCTCTTACAATGTAAAACATTTAGAAACTTTGAACCTTAGAATTGTTGACAAGTTCATAAATTTGGCCTTAACTTATTTCAAAATCCTCTTTTGAAAAATCACATTCATGTCTGAAGTTTAACACTCCAATATGGATGGAACAATTCTATTCTTCATTGGTGGATTTTCCTCCGAAGGGCTCCCTGACCTGCTGCTGCAGCTACTGGAGGTACTGGAGTCTGAGTCTGAATCAGAGGAGGAAGAGCTTGCAGAAGAGGCTGAAGATGATGAGCTAGAGGTGCTTTCATCACTGTCACTGTCCTCTGAGGAAGATGAGGTAGACATTTCTTCACTCTCTGATGAAGAATCCCTGGCTGAACTGTCACCGCTATTACTACTGGACCTGGTGACTCAGTCTTAGACCTTTTATTCTTGGTCTGTCCTTCTACATGCTTTGTTGTAATAATAATTTGTTTTCATTTCTTACATGCAATGTTTTGTTGTAATAATAATCTGTTTTCATTTTCCTTTAAAGCTTTCTTTAGTTCTGCTGTTCTTGAAGGTCTGTGTGGGTATTTCCTTTTCCCTGTACATTCATAAGTCCAATGTCCAAATTCTCAGCATTTCTGACATCTTACATGTTGCTTATGTGCCTCCCTCCCACGACCAGCCCACAGTGGAGTCCGATTCGAGCCCTTACTTACTCCTGTCTCCAACCAGTTCTAGCCTCCGGTTCTTTCTTTTTTAACTGAGATTTTATTGAAAGTTTATTAGAACATGGATTTCCATTGATTCATTCTTGCACATTTTCCTCCCTGCCCTCCAGTTCTTTAGCTAACAGCCAAGTGCTGGGGAAGGTATAGGAAAAAGACTACACTTACATTTCTTGATGTTGTTGGGTACTGTCGAACCAGAACTGACCATTATCTGAACCTCAGGTGCATTTTCAGAGGCAATTAATCACATGGGAGGAGCCTGGAACAGTAACCCCAAATAATCTATCAACATTAAACAAATACTGTGTTTCACACACCATTTCTATCTCTAGGAAGTTACTATATGAAAGGCGTGAAGCTCCTCTACAACTATGGGTATTTATCAAAATTCATAGAGTCTCCGGAGGCACATTATTTAGGAAGTGGATGCCACTCCTTCTTCCAGGCCTTTTGTTCACAGGGTCATGATAAGTCCTGCTCAACTCGAAGACAATCAACCAAAACAACAATTATATGAAAACTAGCCCACTAATATCTAAAAACATATGGACAGGGATATTTGCTGCCGTGATCTCTGAAATAATAATAAGCATCATCAAAATCTTTGGAGGGGGGAAAGTGAGTACTAATAAATAAGGAAATGTCTGAATAATTTATATTGTTCTAACACAATGAAATGCCATACAATATTTAAAAGAATAAATCAATGGTACTCGCAGAATCAATGTTATTTAAAAGAGATGTCCACGAGGGAGAAAGGAAAGATGTAGAGACATATGTACACATTATTTCATCATTCAATAATGACACAATTCATCTATCTATTTGCATCTATATTAGCATGTACCTGTGTGTGTATTTTCACTAACAAGAATAACTAGGAAATACAGCATTTTTAACATTAGCTGATTTTGATGAGAAATAATAAGGTTTTGTTTTAATTGGTCTCTGCAACCATTTGGTGGGGGGGGGGGCGGGGGGTGTGTGTGTGTGTGTGTGAGTGTTCATGGTACCCAAAACATTAGTTCAATAATGTTGCTGGCTAAAAATTTTAATGGTACGGGATGATAATATTTTGTTGTTGTGTACTGCAGAGTTTCAGCCAACCCATAGCCGACCCTCGCACAGCAGGAGATTACACATTCTTCTTGCATGGACCTGCTGGTGGCCTGGAACCACATGCCTTTGGGATTGCAGCGCAGCTTCTTCCACTAGACCATAGATAACATAGATAGCCCAAAGATATAATAATATCTTAGTCGCCCTGAACTGGCTCACCTACTTTTATGGGCTTGTGTATAATGTACGCATAACATGATTTCTGTTATAACCTTGACCCCAACCATACTAATCTTTTTGCTAATCCTTCTTTTCATGTTGGGTTCATTAGTACAGTACACCCGCTGGCACTCAACCATTTCTCTTGCCCAGAACGACTTTTTGCTTTCTTCTCAGCTATTTCTTGAAGGAAGCTTTCAAATTTGACTTGCCTTTTGAAGAGTTTCCTATTCACCCTGGCTTCCCTTTATGTACTTTCTATGTCTCGTTAATAACTCAGGTTTCACAATGACTGCTCATTCTCTATTCTGCTTGGTCGTTCCACCGGACCAGCTGCACAAAGAGAGTCCTGTGGATCACTGAGCTTACTGGGCTGATCCAGGATACATGTCTGCTGAGCTGTGAGTAGAATCATCAGCTCTGTTTGTCCAACTCAGGTTTAAATTCAGCCCAGTAAGCCTAAATGCTGTTTTCTTTATACTAAACCATGCATTCTCTATTGAATTCTCTTGTATGTGAAAGAATGCCATCAGATGTCCTAGTTCTCTCTGTCGAGTGTTGCTGTCTCTAGACTTCACTCTGGCTCTCTGGGCTTGTGACTTACCTCTCCTCAACTGTGCCATGGTAGTAATTTTCTGTATCTCTTGTAAATCTTGACCTGGCAAGACATAATCAGGGGTTAGGTACACTCCATTACATTAATGAAAATTTGCAACCTGATAGGTACTATTCTCAGTAAACTAAGTACACTAATCACACCAGCAATGTTCCACGATGAGTCCTTTACATATGATTTCAGAAAAAATAAGGCAATTTGTTCTCTATCAGGTTTATTGCAAGGCCAAGATTTGCTGTCTTCTTTCCAAAAGTCTCAGCTGGGCAGTGGTAGCTTTGTCCTTAGATTTGACCCACATCGGAGTAAAACAACAGACTATTACAGAAGGTGTGGCTATTACCAAGCAGAAGTAGCACAGGATTTTGGGATTTCAACACATGTGTTACTGGCTGGAAAGAGTCCATATTAAAGATAGGAATCAGGAGTCTGGGAATTATTATGAGAGACTTTCCTCTGGTCTAGCACCATTGTGTGCCATAATATGTGACTTGTGTATTGTTCTGTTACTGGAAGTAATGCCATTGACATTTTTAGTAGTAACAAGATCAGCTATGGTGAACAGATCTCAGTGGAAGTTCCAGAGTCAGAAAGACTAGGAAGAAAAGCCTGAAGAACTCTTTCTGAAAATAAGCCAAACAAAACTGTACAAACCACAACAGAATATCATTCAATATTATCATTGAATTGGCAAATGAAACTCTAGGTTAAAAGACATTCAAAATACATGGAAACTCATATATTAATGACAGAAAAGATTACCTAGGGCTGGTCAATGTACACATGTGATCAGGATGAAGTAAAACCCGGAACTAAGGTGGTTGTTATCTCTGAAATTTGCTCAAGTTCATTTGAAAACGGTCTTATTAATGGCTTCCTATCTATGACCTCGCTCTATACCTAAATCTCAACACAGCTCTCCAATAGCCTTCTCGCTGTTTCTGCTTGGTTGCTTCCTATCTTTAGAAGCTACCCAGACTGAGACAACAACTTATCCTGTGGAAAATGTCTTAGTTCATGTCTGCTCAGTACTTTAAGCATGTTCAATATTGTCTAATCATTTAAACACGTGAGCATAAAACACTACCCCAGAACAGAAAGGGTATGTCTTGATCTATTTGGAGTTCATCCTGGGAATTTAGAAAAGGAACAGTGAACCTGCAGCTGGTTAAGCATAGAGTCCAGCCACTCTCCCTGCAGTTACAGGATCTAGGAGCTGTGGTATTCACGCTCACCCAGTGTGCGACCAGCAGGGATCAAAGGCAAAGTCAAAAGAGACAGACAGCAACAACTCAATTCTGATGCTTGCAGGCATTTAGTGTTTCTGCCTCCTTGCATTTCCCTGGCTACAGGAAGGAGTTGTGTGTATTTTAAGTTTGCACTCTGAACTGTCCATTGTCCTAATCTCTCCTGAGTATCCAGAAATTTAAATTATTAGTCAAACTGAACATATGGATTGATAAGAAGCCAATCAACTACAAAATTCAGCCAAATGGTTTTGAATTATTTCCATCCTACCCCTAGCCTACCCTCTCCTTATCCTTCATCCAGTCCCTTTGAACAATTCCTGCTTCCTTTGGTCCGGATGGGGTCAAAATACCACAAAATTGTCCATTCTAACAAAAATTTTATCCATTTTCCCTTGAAATATCAAAGAAGCCATGTTAGCTAAGAAACATTGTATATCAAGAGACTGGGTTCTTGGAGCCTCATTTGAACTTTGAGATTCCTCCAACACTAGCTTAAAGTTCAGTCAGCTTGATGTTATGACTTTGAGTTTGGTGTTTAAGGCGCTATGAAATAAACATCAATACAATGTTGCCTCTTGTTTCATTTGAACTATTTAGCCCTCTAGGGCAGACTCGGGCAAATCCAGAAATTTGAGTTTCGCCTATTACTGAACTTTAAAGACGGACTGAAGTTATGGATTAAGGAAGTCTGACTTTTTAAAAAAAGACAAAAAACCCCTGCATCTAACTTACAGTAAACAGCTCAGGCTCCCATCAGCATTTCCTGAGCCATTTCTCTGTTTAAAAGTATCCTCTTCCCCCACCCCCAGTCAATCCACAGCCTGTCTCTAGTCTTTCAGAATTACAAGTTGCCATGGTTACAGTGGCTGGTGGAAATGAACTTCCTAATTGCTGCATATTGCATATAAACAGCTGGATTCCCTCTTTCAATTTCACTTTGAAACAATGAAGGTCTAAGGAAATGGCCTTTATAGTTGAATCATTGACATGCTAAAGACCATTAGACTAGGAGTGAAGCATCCCTGCCCAGGAAAACTTGAAGAAAAAGTGTCAAATTCCCTAGACTTTATATATGTAGATAAATGTTGTTGTTAGCTACTTTTGGGTTACGTCAGACTCATAGAGACTCCAAGTGCAGCTAAACTAAACCCTCATCCAATCCTGAGCCACACTCGCCGCAATCAATGAGTTCATTCATAATCAATGAATTTAAATTCACTTTTGCAGTCACTGGAGCAATCCATTTCACTGAAGGTCTTCCCTCACTAACTTTTACCAAGTATATCATCCATTTCCAGGCCCCTATGTGGCCTGACGACAAGGATCTGCATTGTCAAACTGAAGGCACATGGTTCAAGTCCACCAACTACTCTGTAAGAAAAAAAAAATACGCAGTTTTTCCCTGTGAAATGTATTGTCACTGAAAACCTGCTGGAGGGTGAACTCTGAGTTGCTTCAGACTCAATAGCAATAGAGGAGTCGTAGCAGATCCAAAGTCTGGGAAATGAACTCCTCTTTCCAAACGCACATTTTCCAACTGTGTTTCATCCAAATCAGACTCAGTATTTTTGGTATCTACTGTAAATTCAACATTGTTCACCAGTACCACAGTTCAAAGGTATGGATTTTCCTTCAGTCTTCCTTATTCATTTTCCAACATTTATAAGCATACAAAAAGATTGGAAATACAATGGCTTGGTCCAGGCTTGCTTCACTCTGTAAGCCAATACCTGCTTCTATTGTACTTTAAAGAAGTCATTGGCAGAATATTTCTCCTATTCAAATGCATTATTTGCTTTCTTGACTGCATTTTTACTGCCTGTTGAGTGTGGATCTATTGTTAGGATCTAGTGTTGCCTATTGGTCCAGAATGAAGATTTTTGTTTTCTTGATGTGGAGGTGAAGTTAATATATGTGATACCACATCCACAGAATCATTCTGCTTGAAAAGCTGTGAGAGTCCATTCTTCCATGACTACTGTATTCAACTCCATCATTTTATAAGGTTGCAAACAGAAACTTAGAGACCTGTGTTTTCTGTGTAGATCACAGAAGGCAGACGGCAGTATCAGATTGTTGTTGTCTTTCACTGGCTGAGTTTTAGATCTCTGGGGTTTTCTTCGGTCTGTCTGTCATAGCCTGAAACTTGCTCAGTTTCACAGCAAAACTCAAGCCTGCACTGACAAGTCAGGGCTGTCCATGAAGTGCCTTGGCCAGCAATCAAACTTAGTTCTTCTACATAAAAGGTGAGAATTTTACTACTCAGCTTCCACTGTCTGCATGTCTGATGTTAAGACATCTACAAACCAGGGCCATTCAGCAACCACTGTTAAAGTAGGAAAACAAAGTGACAAGAATATCTACCAATGACTTTTCTAACTATTGCATTTGATTTATTGACATGCGAGTGAGTTCCTGATTGATTGACACTTGGAAGGCAGACAGCTAAAATTTAGCTGAGATAGAACTCAAGCCCAGGTTCCCAATCTCAGCCCAGACACAGCACTGAGGTGTTTTGTGAGACTTTATCTTCCTTAGATTGTCAACCAATATACTTTTTACTTGCAGTCAGTAGATCAGATGTATTACTCTGGCAAAGTCTGCAGTTAGGAACCTTTCCAAGTTTTTGAGGAGTAATGATGTTAGTTTGAGGACTAAGGTATGCCTAACTCAGGTCTTTCTGATCACTTGCTATGCATTTGAGAGCTGAACAATGAGTAAGGATGACAGAAGAAAAACTGGTAGCTTCAAACTGTGATGTTGGAGAAGAGTGCTGAATAACCCATGGACTGGCAAAGGAACAGATATATATCTTGGAGGAGATACGGTAAGAGTACTCCTTGGAGTCAAAGAGATTGTATCAGAAATAATTCATGGTTCTCTAGGTTTTCAGAGGCAGTAAATTGCATAGGAGGAGATTGTTGATCCTTTTTCCATGGAATAACTGGTAGATTCAAACAGTGTGGCTTTTGGATTGCAATGTAGCTTCTTACCATACTAATAATAGGCCACCAGTGTGTGGCTATGAAAGACTCTTCCTTGGAGAAGGACATCACACTTGCGAAGATGGAGAGATGGCAAAAGAGAGAGACCCACACCCAGATGGATTGACATATTAACATAATGACTGCAACAATGGGCTTAAATGTGTTAGAGATGGTGAGGATAACAGGGTTAAGATCTCTTTTTCATAGGGTCACTATGAGTCGTACTTCATTAAACTTAGCAAATCTGTTGGAAGTTCTTTCAATTTCAGCTAATAGAGTTATGGCATCTACATAATCCTGATGACACAGTTAAATGAGCTAATCCCATAGGACAAAGTTGAAGATATGGAGTAAAGAAGATATTAAGATCTGACTTCTTCTGAAAATGAAAGTTTATTGGAGGGGGCAAATTTCTTGGTAGCTTGCAGGGAACCTCAGCCAACAATAAGAGCACCTGTAACCAGTAGAGAAGAGCAGCATTATTCACCATAACAGGAACATTCAAAAAGCCCAGATGTCCAACTACAATTAAATAGATTGAAAAATTACAGTACGTTCACATGATGGAATACTACGCAGAATGCAGGAACAGTGATTTTGTAAATTACTACCTAACTTGAAAGAGACTGGAGAGCATTATCCTGAGTGAACTCAGTCCCATAAGAACAAATACTGTATAAGACCATTATTGTAGAATGAGTACGAAGGTCTAAGGGGAGAGAGGGTGGAAGCAGAGGGGTGAGGATGGGCGGGGGTTAGTCATAGGGTTGCACTATTTGATGGGGAGTGTGTGAAGGAAACGGGAAAGATCTATTGTATAAAACAATGTATCCGAATTCTGTAAATAAACCAATATAAAATATATTTTAAAAAGAAAGGAAATAAGGACTCTCAAAATATGAGAAATACTTGTATGCTATTCATCAGAGAGTTGGACAGTGAATAGGGATTATAGAAAGAGAATTGATGCCTTTGAGCTGTGGTGCTGGAGAAGAGTTTGAATGTACCATGGACTTCTGGGAGAACAAATGGTTTTGTCCTGGAAAGAGTGAAGCCAGAATGCTCCTTGGAGTCAAGGATTCTGAAGCTTCATCTGACATACTTTGGGCATATTGCAAGGAGGGACTGGTCCTTGGAGAGGGACATCATGTTTGACAGAGTGTAGGGGTGGCATAGGAGAGGAAGAACTTTGATGAGATGGATCGATTCTGTGACTGGAGTATGGGAATGAGTGTGTTTGAGATAGTGAGGTTGGCACAGAATAGAGCGGAGTTTAGGGCTCTTTTACATAGGGTCGCTATGAGTCACAAGCGACATGATGGCACATAACAACAACAAATATCTTTCCATCTATTTGTGTGATCTTTTCTGTCTGAAAGAAATGTTCCCAGGGAAAGTTACACAGAGATAAGGAGGCTAAGGTAATAATTTGAAAAACAAAATAAGAGCAATTGACCACACACTGCTTTCAACAGAGAGTTTGACCTAGAATGAACTCCTGTAGCATTCTCGTTCTGCATGTCACAGCTCAGAGGACAGCCTCAGCATTTCCCAGAGCTGAGCAGCCAGCCCTCTTACCCTGCCCTGTTAACGTGGATCCTACACAGGACGAACCTGCTGTGAAATACAGCGTACACTTGAAACAGAAGCTTGCTTCCTGCTCCCAGGCAGTGGACTTTCTTTCCACCCTGCATCTGGTCACCTGGTAGTAGGAATTAAGAAGAGCTATACAGCAATTCCCCAGGGCACCTTCGTCTCATCTACACAGCCTACAATTTATTACTTTTCTTTTAACAAACAAAACAATGAAGAATTAAAAAAAAAATTCAAAAGCTCTTATAATTTCCATTACCACTGTTGGGACTAATGAAAACCATCAAGGACCTTTCCACTAACTGTTCTTAGTTGGAAGGCATTTTGGGTTATCTGTAAGTATTTGATATAGCCTGATTGATCTTTGATCCCTGCTCAAAACTTGTCTATTTGCTTAAAGACAGGGAAGTTCTTTCTGTATATTTATCTCTTAGCTGTTGTATTCCCTGGCAGTTTTTAGTTTTTATTTTCTTCTTTATCTCATTTTTTTCCTGTTGTTCCTGTAATTGATTATATATTCTCACAATCCATTGTTGTTATTGTTAGGTCCTGTCCAGTCGAGTAGGACCCTATGAACAATAGATCTGAACCCTTGTCTTATTCTGTGCCAACTTCACACATCTTGACACATTAGAACTGTACTGAGATAACTTATGGTTTGCTGTGATACTGAAAGCTATGCCACTGGTACGTCAAATGCCACAAAGTTTATCTTTGGTGGGCAGGTTTTAGTAAAGTTTCCAGATTAAGATAGATTAGGAAGAAGAATTGGCCATTCATTTCTTAAATAACAGAAAACCTGATGAAGAGTAGAGGAACACAGATAGTTATAATAGTAGTGGTAGAGTTCAGGTTGTAATTTAGTTGAAATGACAAAATATAATGACAAACATCATTTAAATCTTAGAACATGGAGTGTATGTGGCTTGAATATTGGAAAACCAGAAATTTTGAAAAATAAATGAAATTCATTATTTATTCCCTTAAGATATCATGTCCTTCTCTTGTATGAAGTCTTCCTAATGTGTCAAAGATGAGGACTTCATCTTAAATAATGTCTCCACACAAAACACAAAATGTTCTTTGAGGAGGTTAAATGAGTGTTGATTTTTTTTTCCTTCAGTAGACATAAGACACAATAGCTTTTGGTTAATTGTTCCATGATCTTATTCTGTGATTAGACTTCAGTTTTGTCCAGCCTGAATATTTCTCGTTTGCTCTGCCAATTCAAAGGGGCTTGGTTCAAATCCATCAGGAGCTCTCCGGAAGAAAGATGAGCAGTTTCCTCCTGTGTAATTTACATCCTCTAGAAAACTGCTGGAGGGTTAGCTATAGGTCATTTCTGACTCAAGGGCACTTAAAACCAAACCAAGTATGTGTTGGGAAATTTCATACGTGATATATTATAGAAGCAAAAGTTCTAGAAAGGAAACTAAAGTAATACATATGGAAAAGATAGAGAATTGTGTGAACAGACAACATGTGAATTTCTAATAATGGCATTCCCTGAGTTACGGATTAAAAGGTGGCTCACACATTAGATGCCACACTAAACCCTACCTTTGTGGATCTGATCCTGTTTGGAAATAGGGCTTTGTGGGTTATTTAATGAGGCTGTACCTGTGTGGGATGAGTCCTAATTGTGATCACCTGTAGTTCATAAAAAGCAGAGTAGAAGCAGAGACACCTGAACTAGTAGAGGGGAAAAGATACTACTTGAGGATAGATACTCGCCAAGAAGCAAGAGTGTCTCAGGCTATGGACAAAGATAGAATCCACAAGACTGAGACTTGATTTAAACATTTGACCTCTAGAACTATGTGGTTGTTATTATTGTTGTTATGTGCCACCAAGTTGCTTGCAACTCATAGTGACTTTATGTACAATAGCACTGAAAACTGGTCTATCCTGTGCCAACTTTACTGTCTCTTACACATCTACCCTCATTGTCTAAGTCACTGAATCAATCCATTTCATTGATGGTCTTTCTCTCTTTCTCTGTCCCTCTACCGTTCCAAGTATGACACCCCTTTCCAAGAACTGGTCCTTCCTTGCAACAAGCCCAAAGTATGTCAGAGGGAGCCTCAGAATCCTTGCCTTCAAGGAGCAGCCTGGTTTCACCCTCTCCAGAACAATGAGAAAAATAATTTTCTGTTCTCTAAAGTCAACCATTTACAGTGTTTATATTTTGGGACCCCAATGTAGGTAAGGCATGCTGGGAATTGGCTGCTAGCCGGCATCTCGATGGTGGGTTCATCTTGATGGCATTCACGTAAAGAAAGTTTTTGGGGTTGTGTTTGATGTTTGTTACTGCTCTCCCCCCACTCCCAACCGGGTGGCCCTTGAACCTTTCACCATGCATGGAGGCCTGCTGCAGAGAGTGATTCTTTAAAGACAAAACAATCCATTTGTCTATTTGCTGTACTGGACAACTTGGAGTTGTTGTCATACTGTTTACTGTTCCATAGTCACGTCAAATACCATAAAGGTTACCCATCATGTATAATGTTTGGATGAGCTTCTAGATTGATTCATTCTGGGGAACAGGAATGACATCCGCTTCCTAAACTAGATGCCTCTGGAAGCTACAACTCTCTAAACTCTATATATGTACAGAAATGATGTTAGTTATAGAACAGAGTTCAGGTCTTTTGTGCAAAGCTTACTGAGTTATATTCAGCTTGATGACACTTAACCACTGCTAAATGAAACTACTGTTATATTTAAGAGGAGCACTCTTCCACTTTGCACATAACTCTATTAATAATATGCTGTATGAATTAACCTGGGTTTGCTATGACGCTGAACCTTGTGCCATTGAGGTATCAAATACCAGAATGGTTTTCCATTGTGAACAGTGTTTGGTGGAGCTTCCAGTTGTGAAACAGGTTTGGAAGCAGGAGTGGCATCCACTTCATAAAACACATGCCTCTAGAAACTCTATGAACTTGGGGAAATGACCATAGTTATAGAAAAGCATTAGGTCTTTTGTTCATATAGTCACTATGAGTTGTGCTTGGCTTGACTGCAATCAACACAACACAGCATGAAAAGCAGAGAGAAGTTTCTGGAAGCAGAAAGAACTTTCATAAGAAAAGTTTTAAAGAGATGAAATATCTGAGGTTCTGGTGGCATAGTCTTGTAGTAAATGGTGCCACTAATTCTAAGGCTGCTTGTCTCAAGGAGTTTGATTCCACCAGCAGCTCTGAGTGAGAAAGATGGGCACTCTCCTTTTGTTACGATTTACAACTTTGGAAACAAGTTATAGGGATGCTATGAGTCAGAGCTGGCCTGATAGCAGCAGCATGTGAATTTACTTCAAAGACTGCTAAGGAGAAAGAAAATCTGTGAGGAGAGAGTGTCTGGTTAAAACAGGTTTGCACATTCATTTCAGGACATTAAAGTTTCTGTCTGGAGTCAGATCAGAGTAATTTTTACGAAAGAGGGTGGAGAGGGTTGGTGTTGACTTAAAGAATTTTCCATGGCAAAACTTTCTGTGCCCTTGTCTTAGGTAATCCTTATCCACTCACCCAGGGCTGTCATTCCTGCCTCTCTGCCCTCAAGAGCAAAGGCAGCGAGCACAGTGACATTTTAATAATAATACTTTGTACTTATACAGCACCTGTCAGCCAATGATCTCAAAGTACTTCCCCTGAGATTAACTCATTAATCCTCACAAGGGTAAGTGACTTTCCCAAGGTCATAGAACAGTGAATGTCACGGGTGAGGAGAGGCAGGACTCCCACTGCTCACATCCAGCCTTGGAAAGCTGCCTTTCCACCACCGATCCACAGGCCATGGCTGACCTAACATGCATTCAGAAAACCACCATGAGTTTAAACTTGCACCCTTAGGCTTCACATGCAAATCCTTCCTGATCTATTTGTACAGTAGTCAAATTAAATTCACTTCTGTGTCCGGCAATGGATTCTGAGAGGCAATGCTTCTGAGGGTATAGACAGAAAGAGTCCTTTCCTCCAGGAATATTGTACTTTATCAAGAAGCAAACCCACTGCTATAGAATCAATTCAGACACATATTGCCTCTCTATTGGGTTTCTGAACCTGTGCATCTTTAAGGAGGAAACTGTACATCGTTCTCCTTCAGAGAGACTGGTTAGTGAAAGTGTCAACCTTTGTTTTAGCAGCCTGACATATTTGTTACACACCATGCCATCACGGTCTCACCCTAATTTCTTGTTGATGGGCTGTGGCGCTTGGAACTAGATCTGCCTAGCAAGGGTCTTTGAGAGGAGGCAGGCTAAGAGAGGGCCTCAACACTCAAAATAGCTGCATCCTCTGCTCTTGAAGTAACAAGACACACCAGAAACTTCAGTTTGCACAAAAGAAGGTCTATGAGGTGGGGGAATATGGGTCAGGAACAGAGCATGGTTTGGGTAGCTGATTATTAGAACAGCCTTTAGGGGGAGAGTCTTCTTAGACAGCACAGCACAGGGGATGAAATGATGGACCTCAGAATAGTGTAATGCCTGGATTCACTTGTGCATGAATCTAGAGACCATCGTGAACTGCCACAAGAATAAACAGATAGGTTTTGGAGAAGGTATAGCCAGTCTTCCTTGGAGGCAAGGATGGTGAAGGTTCCTCTCTCCTATTCTTGGCATATTGCTGGGAGAGATTATCCCTTGGAGAGGGACTTCATTCTTGGAAAGGTGGAGGGGTAGGTAGCAAAAGAGAAGAAAATCCTCAACGAGATGGATTGACACGGTGACCGCGGCAGTGAAGTGGAGTACGTTAGAGATTGTGAGGAAGGCACGGGAGAGGACAGAGTTCAGATTGGTTTGTTCCTAGGGTCACTGAGTTAGATTCGACTCAGAGGCACCTAACAAGAACAACTGTGGTTACGAGATTAAGGTCCTGATTTCTGGAAGCAATGTGGAAAACACAAAGGACAGTCTCTTCTGAGTGGGTTTGAGAGGGAATACAGTTATATTAAAAAAGGTCAGAGTTGCTTAAACATTCCTTTCATCTTTGCAGATTGGCTTAAGAACCAGTGCAGCTTTTGGAAGGACTGGGAGGGAGAATCTGCTGCATGGAACAGTCACTCTCAATACTGTGAGATAAACAGGCTGTATGTCCATTGAAGTTGATTAAAAGTGCAAAGAAGTAAATGCCCGATAAGTGATTTCAAAATCGTACTAAAATACTTCAGAAGAAATAAAAGTCAGGTAAAGTTAGTGCCATCAGTAAAGTTCCATGGAGTGGGGGACATTTAAACAGGACCTTGACAGAGTGGTTTGTTTATATTAGATAGAGGGAGTATGGAAGAGTAAAGGCAAATAGTAAATGTTATGTAGTGGGCCCCTACTATGTGCCAAGTACTTTATATCTGGTAGGTTATGAATTCACATCACCATCTAATAACACCAGAATTATTGTCCTCCATTCAAAGTTGAAGAGGTTGTCATAGAATGCTAGTATATAAAAATTTTAGAGCAAGTGAGTCGCAAAAACTCTAATCAGACTTACCCATCCAATGTCTGCCTGTGTTTATTCCCTCTCTCCCACCTTCTCTGTCTTACTGTGCAGCACTGCACAGAAGCAGAAAAAATGCACAATGTTGGAAAGGATCTTCTACTAGTTGTGGCGCTTCAGCAGCAACATAACAGTAAAAAAGTCAACAAGATTGTGATAGAGTTTGAGGGTTAAATGCCTAGTCCAAGAATTTGGACTCCATTTAACAGACACTATGCTCATCTATGGGAGTCTGAAGAGAACACGATGTAGCATGGACTGTGCCTGGGGCTGTGAGAGATCCTTTGAAGGAGCTACTATAATTGTTCAGTGGTGGATGACCTACCAGCAACCTGGGAGAAAGAAAATTGATATAAAAATGATGTTGAGTGAACTAACTCAGTCTCATAAGGACAAATACTGCCTAAGACCAGAGCGGAGTTTAGGGCTGTTGTACATAGGGTCGCTATGAGTCACAAACAACTCGACGGCACATAACAACAACAACAACAACAACTAGTAAACCACGTGTGGTGGGTCAAGGAGAAAAGAGAGGAAACAGAATGAAGAAGATGGGCAGGGGGAATCACAGGTTTGCACTATTTGGTGGGTGGAGGGAAGGGGTAAAGGAAATGAGAAAGATATGGCAGGGAACTAAAAAGATAGGGTAATGGTTAAATTGTGATCAATTTTATAAAATACAATGTATGGGAATGAATGTATGAAACATAATGTCAATGAAAAAAGTGTGAAACACAATGTATAAGGACTTTTTTAATGAATAAATAGAAAAAAGATTGTAAAGGAATACTTATAAAATAAAAATTACATTGCATCTATTAGAAAGCATGTTCTCAAAACTACTTGGGACATAAATTACAGTGGTCCCCAGGGCTTGACATCATGAGTATACCTTTTCCCACAGGATTGGCACATACTGTGGAAAGCTGCATGTCTAGTTCACCATCCTTTTTGCATATGAAAGTTGGACCATGAATAAGGATGACTGAAGAAGAATACCTTTGTACAGATCTCCAACACAGTTGTGTTGTTGGAGAAAAGCACAGAATATCGCATGGACCATGGAAGGAACAAACAGCCTTTTCCTTAGAGGTCTGGTTACTCTGGACTTGTCAAGAGAGAAAAGTTCTCAGACAAAGAAATAATTCTGGGAAAGCTGGAGGGCTAAAGAAAGTGAGGAAGACTTTCAATGAGATGAATCAACACTCTTGACTGTAACAACAGGCTGGAGTATGTTGGAGATCCTGAGAAAGACACAAGATCGAGAAGGTTCAGAATGCTGAAACAGGATTCACATCTCACACCCTACACAAAAATCACCTCAAGGTGGAGAAGAGATGTGGGAGTAAGGCCCCAAACCTTAAAGTTTGTAAGTGACAAACTGGGATCAAGCTTAGAAGTCCTAGTTTACAGTATAAAGAGACTGCCAAATACAGCCAGAAATGTACAATCTGGAGAGGATAAAACTGATGAATTGGACCTTCTAAAGATTAAATCCCTGTGTTCATAAAAAACTTTTTCCAACAGGGTGAAAAGAAAATCTACTAATTAGGAACAAACGTTTAGCAATATCACCTGGAAGAGACATTTAGCAATATCATCTCAAACACGAGTCTCATAATGAAAGTTTATAGAATATTCTTGGGCCTCCATAAGAAAAAGTCGGATAACCCAATTACAAAATGGGCAAAAGACATGGAAAGAATATTTAGAGAAAGATATTCAAATGGCCAACAGACATATAATGAAATGCTCCAAGTCACTGGCAATAAGAGAGATGCAAATCAAAACCACAATGGGATAACTATCTTACTTCAGTAGCAATGGCAAAGTGTAACAGGACAGCAAGTAATAAATGTTGGAGAGGATGTGGTGAGATAGAGACTCTTTTACATTGTTGGTGGGACTGTACAATGGTACAATCACGCTGAAAAGCAGTTTGATTCTTCAGCAAAAAGCTGATCATAGAAATTACGTATAACCCAGCAAATATACCCCAAGAAAATGAGAACTGAGCTTAAACAGAAGCATTCTTCACCATCACAAGAACATGTAAACAGCCCAGATGTCCAACCACAAACAAATGGATTGAGAGATTGTGGTGTATTCAGACAATGGAATACTATGCTACACAGGAACAATCATTTTGTAAATTACTACCTAGCTTGGGAAGGACTAGAGAGCATATGCTGAGTGAACAACTCAGTACTACAAGGACAAATACTGTACAAAACCATTATTGGAGAATGAGTATGAAGATCCAAGGCAGGGAGGAGGGTGAAAATAGAAGAGTGAGGATAGGGGCTAGGGTGTTAATCATAGAGTTGCACAATTTGATGGGTGGAGTGAAGAAAAAGGAAGGATCTTTTATGAAAAATAATGTATTCATATTTTGTAAATAAATCAGAGTTGTTGTTATGTGCCATCAAGCCACTTGCGACTCACAGCGACCCTATGTTCAACAGCCCGGACCCTGCTCTATCCCTTGCCAATCTTATTATCTCTACCCACCCATCCCAATTACCCCAGTGATGGAATCAATCCATCTCATCTAGGGTCTTCCTTTCCTGGGCTGTCCCTCCACCCTCCCAAGTATGTCATCCCTTTCCAAAGACTGATCCCGCCTTGCAACATGTCCAAAGTATGTCAGAGGAAGCTTCGGAAACCTTGCCTCCATGGCCTCACCCTTTCAAAGACAAACTTGTTTGTTCTCTTAGCAATCCATGTATATTCAATACTCTTCTCTAGCACCAAAGTATGAAGGCATCAACTTTCCTTCTATCATCCCTAGGCATTGTCCAGCTCTCTGATGCATTGCAAGTCATTGAAAAAACTATGGCCTATATCAGGTGCACCTTAGTCTCCAGACAGACATCATTGCTTCTCAGCACCTTGGAGAAGTCAAAGCACTATAAAATTTTTTTTAAAAAAGCAAGGTTCAAATCTGTTGTTCATACGTTCACTTTGAGTCATAAACTCAATAGCACAG